>NC_136864.1:12631626-12859126 GCF_951799975.1 Gobius niger | reverse complement strand
ACAGTGCGGGACTGAACTTTAGTGATTGTATGGCTGTATGGTTTGTATGGCACCTTTACCGTACGCTTTTGAACCTTGCGGCTTATACGATGATGCGGCTAATTTATAGATTTTTATGGTCATACTGTGTGGCTTTCAGTGTGGAGTTTGCATGTTCTCCCCGTGTCTGCGTAGGTTAGTGGTAGGTTATATAAACATGTGCAATAGGTTAATCCTCTAGTTAGGTGTTTCTGACCACCAGCCTGGCTCCACATAATGGAGGTGGGTCCCCGAGCGCCGGCCCATGCTGGCAGCTCACTGCTCCTACAGGTCGCCCCATGCGACACTGAGGATGGGTCAAATGCAGAGAACACATTTCTCTACAGAGATTAATAAAGTATAAATTAACTTATAAGGACGGGATCTTCACTGTCGGCTCTCACGGGGCACGTAGTTCTGTCGTAGCCGCGCCATTAGCTTTAATGCTAACGGCCTGTTAATCAAAGCCCGGCCCTCATTAGAATATGAGATTTCTAAAATGTTTCTTACAAAAAACTGTTTCTTTAGTTGAAACTAACCCAGTGTTATCACAGGAGCAATATCTAGCTGTAGCAAGTTCCGCAAAATTAGAAACCAGGCTTTACAGTTGCTTAAAATGTGTGGAAAGTGCAATGCTATCTAATGGAAAACTAGCTTGTTTTGCCGCCGACATATGGAGGCACTGCAGCAATGGTAGACAATGTCGGCCCCTGGCGTCATGGCCTTAAAGCAGTGCAATCAGCGACCATTGGGTTAAACTGACAGTGAACAAACTCGGGTTTAAAGAATAATCATCAAATTTATAAACTTTTAAGTTCTTAACACTTTTCTAAAAGTACATGTACCTGCGGCCACCGTTCTCTTGAAGTATTTGACCGCGCACTAAGAGAAACTGTATTTCCAGTGCGCTGATGGCCTTCCAGACAGCTGAGGCTTGTAGACCAGTGCGGCCTGTGTATGTATTTTTTTTTCTTTACAAATTCAGTTGGTGCAGGTTTTATTCAGGTGTGCTCAATAGTCTCAAAATGTCTGTACGTTCGATCACAGTGGCCTCTACAATGCTTCCAGGATTTATTGTTTGGTGTTTTTCTGGTCAGCAGTGAAAACCTGAAACTCTGTGATGCCACTGTGCTGGAAAGTTAAGGCACCAAGCTGACCACTCGATCCAGACCAATGACCGCGAGCAAAAAAGTAAACACGGCCTTAATAATACATTCATATGCCAATCAGTGTAATTCATAAATAAATTGCATCTCGTGACTCAAAGCGCCAAACCCCAAAGGCCATTATCTCCATCGCATTTCTATTATCTTTGGACCTTTGCGGTCATCGGGGCAAGCCTTAACTCAATCTTTATGCAGCTCTGCCATCTCTCTCTGTCCACAAACTTACACTGGACATAACGCTTATCCTTAATGAGGTGACAATCACTTTCTTCTCCTCTGCTATAAAGGTCAACGCACACACAATGAGGCGCAAATGAAATGTCAAATGCATGCAAGGAAAAACGGTTATCTGCGGAAAAAAAAAAAGGAAATGCCACAAAAAGACATTTTTCAAAACAGACAACGATTCAGCATCTTCCTGTAATTAAGGGTTTTGTCGGCTGGTCTTTGTTACTCCGACAGTGCATTGTGATGTTTTTGGAATTCAAAGTGTTATAATTAGACCACGTGTTCAGCATGCTACGTAATTCAACAATATGTGATAAGGTATTTGGATAGGCTTAAAGAAGAAATGACGGAATGAGATTTGAACCTGGGCTAAAGCTAGCATGAGAAATGTGGCTCTTTCGTTTGCAGCAGTGTTGTGAGTGCCATAGTGACAGTGGCTATAGCAACCCCTTGACCTTCTGTGGACAAATGTGATCGGATCTGAAGGTCGTAGGTCGGACTGTTGCGCGCTGTTGTTGTGTCCTCAGGCAAAACAGTTCACTCACCTTGCCAAGGCTTCATCAAGAGACAAGGGGCCCGATCTTGTGTGTCGAAACGCAGACTCTAACGTAACATTTTGCGCTAAGGAGGAGAGAGCCTATCATGCTTAAAGGGACTATACAGAGTTCAAAATGTTAAAATGATGTATTTTCCTCCCTGTACATGGTCCAGCCATGTCCTAATGTGTAGAATGGGCCTGTTCACCACAACTGTCTCTAAAATCCTGCGCTGTCACTGAAAAAGTTGTTACTTCTGGTCTGAATTGACCTTTCGCAAAAGCCCGCCCACTTAGTTACTGTTGCTATTTCCGTCAAACTTTCTGATGCCGCTGCTAAAGTGACTTGTGTGTTTGTGACTCTTATTGAAGCAATAAATGTGCGATAACCTCCAGATCGAGGCAAAAGGGGTTACAATATGCAGTAGAGGGATATATTCAAGATATTAAACTATCCCATGAAGGATAAAGGACTATTGAGAATGAGAGTTGTCTCATGGCACAGGGCACCCCCCTCTCCGCCATGATGGTAGAACTCCGGCGGCAAAACAGATTCTTTACGTGTGTTTTTAACGCGGTAGTAGCGGAGGTTCTTACTATTCCACGCTGTTTTACAAGGCCTGGAAGTCACTGCTGTGTTAAAAAACTGCTCCAATAGCAGAAAGTCTCGTAACTTTCCAAAGGCTTTTAAACTCCTGCATCATGTAGTAACTTACACCAAAAACAAGGTAATGTACTATGTCCCTGTATGTGCACGGAGGTAAATGGTCCAGGTCTCTGTGCCGCTCCGCAGCAGGGAGCTCGCCTATGCGTCGATGTTTTGGATGCCTGCAAGCTTCTCCAAACACCGCTGCCTGTTCCTGTAAGGTCCCTATCCTTATCTTTTTGCGTTGCTTTACTGTCTTCCTTTTCTTTGTCGTATTCGTAGATCCGTCTCTGTCCCACCGAAAAAATATATGTGCAAAAATTAAAGTGTTCTGAAATGCAAGGAATATGCGTGAAATTCTGGAGACATGCCACTAGTCTACTACCATCATGGCCGACAGGCTCAGACCCCCCCCCAAATCACCCCAACTTGGCACGTGACTACAGCAACCAAACAGGTCTCCAGCAAAATCAAAGAAACCTTATGATCTCTTCCTTAAATGCAACAGCACAGCCTTGTGGACTAGTCGTACTCTTGCACTGCTCGGTAAGCACCTCTGACTTGTTAATTATGTCTAAAAATAGGAACATTTCTCCGGTGCATTTCTCCGGTGAAAAAGTTAGCTAACGCTAGCTAAACCTACAGGTGCCAGTGCCACAATGACAATCGGCTACAGCCAGTTATCAGGACCGAGATAAAATACACAGTACTTTTATTATAAAGGGAGACAAAAACATGTAGGCTTGTAAAAGTTCACAGCCGCAGTTAAAGTTCCTGTTCCAGTGCCAGTTTGTGTAACGTTATGTGACTGTCAGTAGCTAGATGTTAGCATGCTAAGGTGTTAGCCTAGTGGCGAGGCCCCAGTCTTACCTTAGAGCAGACGTATGCTTGTTTATTTTGGAGACATTTATCTGGGCGTAGGTCGTCCACATTGTATGATCCATTGTAGGCAGTGTTCAGATTGTGTTTTCGGCTTTGGGAAGGAAGATAACTGGACTCCCCCAGACACATTCTAGTGGTACCTAGTGTCTGATTTACATCCTCCATAGGCAGATCGCCTCTCCATTTTGCTTCTTCTTCTTTGTCTGGTGTTTTTTTGGTGGTTAGCAGTAAAAAAAAAAAGTGCATTTGCTCAGTGCTCATTGCTGGTATGTCCCATTGTTTTGCATTGGAGGCCTGCAGCATGACGGACCTAGCTTCATAGTAACAGTTGCTAAGATGTCTAATTGGGCAATTACTGTTTTGGGGCGTGGTTTTGCGAAAAGGTCAACTTCTAGCCCCAAGAACACAAGGCAGCGCAATGTCAACTAGGAAATTAATGTCAGTGGTGCTCCCATCAGAGCAGTCACCTCCTCTTGTGACGCTCCCTCACAAATGGCGAAGGCACATAGCGCCGCCTCTCGGAAAATAATTTGCTAAGAGCCTGTGCCCCTCCATGCGCCAGCACAAGATCTGGCCCCATGTCTGTGAATACACTACAAATAAATCCCTAAATCGAAACATTTGGTTTTGAGGGATCTTTGCCAAAGGAAAGCAAAACCAATCCACAAAACAACGGTAGCAACAAGATGCCAGGCTCATTGTAAAAACACAATTCAAAGTTTGTTTAATCAGTCAGGTAAAAGTCATACTGAAACTAGCAAGAGCAACCTGTGAACAAAAGCATTCAACACTTTTATATTCAGCCCTTAGTTGTTCTCAGACACTCATTAAACACAGCACCAGCTGGTCGCAGCAGGTTTTATTCTGGTTTGCAACGTGCAGAATGACATCTTTTGCTTATTGTTCACAATCCCCTACTGTACATCTGCCATTATGCCTGCAGCTTGTTTATATACACTGCGTTCCAAATTATTATGCAAATGAAATTTTTCTAAGATTTTCTAAATTGTCAACTCAAATGAGAGTCAGAATAATTTTCAAGTCTTTAGCTGGTAGAGGATCATATAAATGTGGTTGAAAATTATTATTATCCAAATTATTATGCAACTTATCGTTTCAATACATTTTAAAGCTTGTAATTAACTGAAAATGGTCATTTGTTGAATTTGTAGCATTAGGAGGTCATATTTACTGAAATCAAAAGCTTTTTCAATCAAAAAAATATTAACAGGTCAAGTTATTTTTCACCATAGGAGCCCTTGTGTGATAGCAGCTTCAAAATTCTTAAATCCATTAAACTTGTGAGTTTTTGGACAGTTTCTGCTTGGATTTCTTTGCAGGATGTTAGAATAGCCTCCCAGAACTGCCGTTTGGATGAAAACTGCCTCCCACCCTCATAGAAGTTTTTTTTGGTGAGGCACTAAAAGTTCTCAACAGGGTTGAGGTCAGGGGAGGAGGGGGTCCACATCATGAGTTTCTCTCCTTTTATGCCCATAGCAGCCACTGATGCAGAGGTTTTCTTTACAGCAGGACATGGGGCGTTGTCATGCATGAAGATGATTTTGTTCGGGAAAGCACGGCTCTTCTTTTTGTAGCATAGAAGACAGTTGTCAGTCAGAAACTCCACATATTTTTCAAAGGTCATTTTCACACCTTCAGGGACCCTAAAAGGGCCTAAAGGGGCCGACCAGCTCTCTCCACATGATTCTGGCCCAAAACATGACTCCGCCCTCTCCTTGTTGATGTCGCAGCATTGTTGGGACATTGTGGCCATTCAGCAACTATCCACTACTCCATTGATCTGACCATCCAGGGTTACACGGCCTCATCAGTGAACAAGACTGTTTGAAAATTAGTCCTCATGTATTTCTGAGCCCGTTGCAGCCGTTTCTGTTCATCAGCTTCAATTAACCGTTTAGGAGAGGCCCGGATAGAAGGTTTATGCACAACTGCAGCCTCTGGAGGGTCCCACCTTGATGTTCGGGAGACTCCAGAGGCACCAGAAGCTTCAAATACCTGTATGCTGCTTTGTGGCATCTGTTCTCTTAATCTGATGTGTTTGTTTGGCAGAAACCGTCCATATTGGGCCATTATCTGCACAAACCCGATTGTGCTCTGAATCATCCACAAATCTCTTATCAGTACGATGATTACGCTTCATCTTTCATGAAATATCGAAGGTTTTCATACCTAGACCAAGGCATTCAACTATTTGATCAGCAGAAAGACCCTTTTTCTTTCCCAGATTGCTTGAAAATTATGATCTGCGTAATAAAGTGGAACACCCTTTTTCAGTAGTTTTTCCCTTAACTGGGCTTAACCTGAAAACTAATGATCCCAGGTCTCTGAGATTAATGTCAGTGATTCATAGAGCCCCAAGACACGATACCATCCATGAGTTTCATTTTTTTTTTTTTTTTTTTACCTTTTTGACACAAAAATCCAATTTGCATAATAATTTGGAACACAGTGTAAGGAAGGTATGCAGGGCCTGAGTGCTTTAAAATGATAGGTTTGATGTAAAAGCCTTTGGATGTCCAGGTGTTTCAGTGCATCTACATCAAGATATAATTTAAAAATGCACTTTATGCCCCCATGCGCTTGTTTGTGTCAGGACCAAAACCACGGCCCTCAAATATCAAAACATCAAAATAATTGCCATTTAAGCATTTATTAAAAATACAAACTGAAATTGGAGAGATTTCCGCACATGTAGTCCTTTCGATGATTTTCAACCACTTATATATATAATATATGACCTGACATATACAAAGTTCTGCAATCTCAGGCGCCACCCGGGTTGGGAATCACACTGCTTTAGATGACAGGGTCGGTCAGAAATCAACTTTATCATTCATTTTGGTTGTGCAAACCTGTTCCAAGATGAGAAATTGCATTAAAAAAAAATCTTTGAAGAAAATATTATTAGTTAGTGACGCCATGTTGCAATAACAGATCGTCATATTTTTAAAACAGTTCAACAGAGATGTAGATATTTCGTAGATCAGTGATTATTTTTGTCTCTGATTCGAAATTGAAATTTTACTTTGATCTATTTGTTTATTATAAGTTCTAGGGTCGTTTATCTATAGACAGTAATGCACATATGAAAGCAGAACTAAGTAACTCATGCCCCTAGAGGCCATAAGCTCCACTGCAGGTGTCGTTGCATCTTACAGTTTTTGACTCATTTATTGTCCATGAGAGTAAATACTACGTTGACAGAAAAGACAAAGGGAGAGAGGGATATTGTACATCCAATTACACAATGGAGATTTTTTTTTTTTGCTCAAACTTGGCTGTAAACACTGTTTAAGTTTTAGCTTTGCCCGTTAGCCTTTTAGCTTCTTCTTCTTGATTCCATTAGTGTGTATTGGTGGCTCTGACCTGGTTTTCTGGCCAGAGACATCAGAGGGAGTTGAAAGACGCCCCAATCATCCCATCAAGACTTGTATTACCCCCAGATGGACAACGAAAAGGATTTATTAAGGTAAACAAGTTACTTAGTTCTTCTTTAAGTCTGTTTGGTTGGTACACGTTTTCCTATTCTGCCCAATAACCTTCACACCAATTCATTTGCAAAGTCTTTTTTTCCTGTAAAGGCCAAACTGGTTATTAGATAAATGGATGAACCTTGTGATGAATTGTAATATTCATGATGTTTGTATTTTATGGGAATTTTATGCTAATGTGGCAGGTTAAAATGTTCATGAACATGCCCCAAACAAACAAAGGTTCCCCCAAACCACATAAAATGTACAATACAATAAAAATGAATTTATAACCTGCTAACAATCCTTCCAAGACCCATTATAAATGACTTTTTAATCATAATGGGTTTAATCGGCAGGCGGCCCTGCTAATACGTCGGTGCATTAACAAGGGTTTGGTGCTTTATCACAGCGGGAGCCAAATTAAATGGTGTGGGTTGACTGCTTGCTGTAATGTCTAGTCATAATTGGATGTATTCCTCAATATTCCTTTTCATATGGTCTAAATGGGAGGTATGGGGGGCGTGAATCCCTGAAGTGTGTTTAAACTGATCTTTTTTCCCCATCTTTACAAGATTTCCCCTCTGTGTGACGGGGCTAAAAGCTAATTGCTGGTGGTAATGTTTAATAATATGAGTCAGGCTGGATTGAATTTCCCATCTAATGCCTTTTGTAACGTCGGTACACAAAATTAAACTGTCTATGAGTCACAGCTTAGAGCACCTTGTGGGCCACTCGAGTGTAGAAAAGTACTCATGTAAGAATATGGATCCCTGCTTCAATATGGTTTACTTGTTGCAACTTGCGAGGGACTTTCGTTTTAGTATGTATAAAGACAAACAAACAAGCAATAGTGGGAAAAACGTGTATTGTAGGTTAAGGGTTTACAAAAAAACATGGTGTACAAGAAGAAATGGTAAATGGATTCAACTTATATAGCGCTTTTCTACCTTTATCAGGCCCAAAGCAGTTTACAGTAAGGAACCAGTCACCCATTCACTCTCTCATACATCAATGTAAGCACACAACTAGGGTGAAGTGTCTTGCCCAAGGACACAATGACAGTGTACATTTACGGGAACTGGGATTCGAACCCACAACCTTCCGATCACGAGACGACCCGCCCTAGCAACCGCGCCACCAAAGTGACAAAAACAAATTACAATCTAAAATACAAATCTGTTAGTGCCCTGCTTATTAAAAATACAGTTTTTAAAACATCTTTAGACTCTCGATTGTCCAAGAATTGTGAACATTTTCACCTCTTGTCAGCCAGACTATGCTGATCCAAGTCCAGGATGCAAATGTAATACTCTCTTGTAGTTTTATCTTACACTGTGTCACATTTATTTCACTTCAAGAGCGAGAAGAAGCTTCTAAAGATAGAAGAATAACACTCTCAAATTAATCAAATATTCGATAATATTTGAAAACATAGGTCTAAACTTATTTTTGAGGAAATAGCGGTAACAGTTTATAATAAGGGTGCATGATGGGTGCTTGATTGTCATGAGTTCCTTGATGAAATCATGCATTACTACAAACATTTTAAACGTTTTGATGAGTTTACCCTGATTTATCAATGAATTCATGACAATCATGCATGATTTCACCCTTGTTATAAACAGTGGAAAAAATGAAATATTTTCTTAGATAAAAAATGACTTAAAAGTGCTTAAATTATCAGAAATTGTTCTTGTTTTAAGAGGGTTTGGACGCATCTTGAAATAAGATCGCCAATGGAACAAGACAGATTTTTGACTTTTTTGTCTCATTTCAAGCTTTTTTGGCTTATTTTTAGGCAGATTAATGCTTGTTCCACAGGCAATCTTATTTCAAGAGTCACAACTTACTCAATATCAGCATTAAAAGTCTTATTTCAAGCACATTTCAAGCCATTTAAGATAAGATGGCATTTTTTCCAGTGAAGTGTTACTGAAATAACGTTTTACTTGGAGACAGAAAAGGGCGAGTGTCTCAAAAAACATCAACTTGTAAATGTTGTCTTTCTGTAAACATAAGCTCTTACTCACTCATAGTAATAAGCATAGAAATAACTCGGACAGAGAAATGGGCGAGAGTCTGAATTTCTCATGCAGAAGTTTATTTATCATCCATTACCTTCGGAGACATGAGCTTCAGGCATTGTCAGTCAGTCTGAGCATGTAAGAGGGTTAAGTGCCTGCGGTCGTTATGAGGACTAAGGCTATGACTATTACACAGATGAGCCAGCGCAATATGGCCCAATATCAGAAACGTCAAAATCATTTGCTTCTCTATTTATTATGTTTCAATAGCCATGGTATTGTAGTATTGGCATGGCAGCTGCTCAAACAAAAGGCTATTTATATATGCCATTAAAGAAGGATGTGAGGCAAAATGGACTTTTAGAGCTTTAGGTTTACTATGTTCTCATCAAAAATTAGTTTCAGCCATTTGCACATCTTTGCACATGTTGGACCCGGAGGAAAAGGAAACTTTGAATAAGCCATTAATATAGCATTTTCTAACATGTAAGATAGTGATCAATATGTATTTGACATTACTACTAAACACCTAAAAACATAATATCCTCTTTTCCCTCACGAGACACTAAATATTGAGTGAATGCTTTGTCTATCTCGCCCACATTATATTTGTTTCTCAGTCAGCTATATATAATTTATAAAGTTATGCTCCCTTCAGTGTGAGGGTTGAAAAATTCTCTTCAAATCCTTGGGAAAAGATGTTGTGTTTTCCCACTCAACCCTTTTACAAGCCAATAATTAAACTCCTCTTCAAATACAAGAGAAGACGTTGCATGGGCTGCCTTTAGTTTAATGGGGGATAATGACTTCCTGCACCGACAAACGAGAAGACATAATTATGTGATCATATTATGTCATGGAGGAAATGTCTCTATTTTTCTGTCATTTAAAAGTTTTCCAAATGATAAAACATAGACACAGTATTAAAGGGAAGTAAAAAAATATCTATGAACCCTTTTGTGTAAACTCGCTTTGGTATGAATGATACAGGAGTTGCTTGGAGACATTTCTGGTCGTAAATTAAGTTTCCCCATTTTAACCGAGGGGAAAATATATATTAGAAGGATTTCATGATTTTTTTCACCCAAATGATATGATGTCATTTTAAATTGTCAATAAAGACAATGAGTGTTCATATTATCTTCAGGCATTATTAAAGGAACTAGATGCAGGTTGTTCATTTTTATACTCACTACTGCCACCTTACGCTTATATTATATTATATTGCTTATAATAAGCTCGTGCATGACGGCACTTTGGACCTGAATGAACACCTTTTTGAGTGACAGGGCAGGATTTTAGAGGCAGTTGTGGTGAACAGGTCTGAGCTCATTCTACACATTAGGACATGGCTGGAACATGTAGGGGGAGGAAAATACTTACTTTTAACATTTTAAACTCTGTATAGTCCCTTTAAAAACAGAAAAGGTTAGTTTACCAAAGCAGGTGCTGAATAGTGGGTGCAAGCCTTTTGAAATTAGGGCCCCAAATCTGCTGTGTAAATGAGAGAATGATCCACGTTTGCACGTGCTACTTGTTTTTGCACAAGAGCAAACGCTTGGTAAATCCCAAGTGTGTGTTTGTCCATATTGGCTGAACTTGGTGAATATGAGATGGTGAATATGAGTAACCTCGTCCTCTTGGAATTCAAGGGTTGAAGTGAACCGTAATTTGCTGAAAACACATCTGCTTCAGATCGACGTCCAAGTCAAGCAGCGAGCTCAAGCACAGCATCACTTACTTGCTGCTATTTTGTTCGTACAGCCAGACCGTTGTGTTGATTGTGTAGCTTCGGCTTCAACTGTTGCCTTCCTCAGAGGTTGTCACATGGTGTTTCACAGTCTGGGGGCGTCCTGACTTTCCCACACCTGGGACACAGTTCTGAAGAATGTAGAGAAAAAAGTTTCCTCGGCATATCTGGATTTAGTGTTTTTTAATTATTAAAACGCCAACAAGTTTCGACCCTTTGGTCCTTGACAAAGACCTAAGGGTCGAAACGCAGTGTTGACTTGTTGGTGCAAATGAACATTGGACATTTCACTCAAATCAGTCTACCAGTCTACAGCCCTTCATATTTTAGCCGCAAACATTTTCCCTCGTTCTCCATATGGTGAACAGACTTTGCACTCTACCGGAAGTGTCGATATAATGGAAGTGCCGCAAAAAGAGGCAAAAGTGTGCGTGGTGGAATAAGGTGAAGAGTGTAGACAGTGCTGTACATTACAGTGAACTCTAATATAGACATAGAGTGGACAAGTGACATTTTCCAACTCTAATGCAGAAAATAAATTGCCTGGTGACGACAGGAAGAACCAGAGATAACATAATTCCACTGGAGCTGTTCTTTGAGTGGTTGAACTCAGATGAACTCACCACAGATGTAAGGGTTAAAGCATTTAGCTCCAGAACCAGCTGAAGTGTCCTGAAGTTCCGGGTTAAAAAGCTCAGTGCAGTGTCTCAGCTGTTTGCAGACGGAGTGATGTTGGTACTTTGTACAGCTGTGAACCCTGAGAACGGGGCCATCCCAGTTCAGCCCTCGGCTTAAGTCCTAAATGTGGTCCCCATGGTTTCAAAGTAAGTCCTTGTTTAGTTCTGGAACAGCACTGATTGAGTAGCACTGAAATATGAACAAAACTAATAGAAGAATCACATTTAAAAACATGTTTGTAGGGGTCTTAACTACAGGACAGGACATATTGTTGTTTACACAGGACATAATTCAACTACAACCGTTCAGATTGCAATGTGTTTGCAATTAATCTCACTGCTTTGTTGTCTGGTGTAATATTTTTGAGTATATTCAACACTAATTTAGACGAAGTTTAGTTATATTTTTGATCTGGATTTCTACATAAGACTTATTAATATTGGACTGAGATGAAACTTAAATCTGAATCAGTCCTTCTTCTACAGTCGACTTATCCTCCCACAAGACACAGGGCATTTTTCCAAAGTCCCATTCAGTCCAATTTTTTTCTGGAAGATACTTCTTAAGTGTCCTGAATTTCAAGGTCACAAGAGTCCCGTCCTGTGTCTCCATTGTTGGTGGTCAGCCTGATGCTGTGACTTTATACAGCTGTGATCTCTGCGTCTGGGGTCACTGTGCTAATCGGGACGGGGCGACCATGTTTGTTTTCCTGTCTCCCCGAAAAAGTCCAAATCTCCTGTGGCCAGCTTCGTGACAAACAGGATCCTTCTGTCCTTCTATAAATGTAGTGCATCAAAACAAGCCTTTGCTATTGATTTATAGACCAGCGCAAATCAGTGTACAGTGACAAGGCGAGAGCTGAAGTAATCCACACTCACATCGTCTCAGTATTAGTAATACATGTTATGTAATGAAAAAGCAGAGCTGCATTGGGTCATACTTCCTTTATCACTAATCTTTTGGGAGGACGACTGTGAAGATGACTGGGGATTTGGTGGTCGGATAATGAAAATTTTTCTGTGGCCACAAGCTCTTGTTTGAAATAAAATAGTCTGCTTTGCTCCTTGCATATTGTTTGTAGGTGAGTCTTTCGCTCCTTTCATCTCTGCTCCCCATGCGAGCTGTTCTTAAGAAGTTCAACAATGAGAACCTTCCACAAAGGTTCAACAAGGCCTATGATGAAAAGTGCACCATACCTACTGTGAATCATAGAGGTCGTTCACTGATGCCAGTGGCTCCAGCAGAATAAAGTGAAGGTCCCGTTAGTGCCATCTCAGTCTCCTGACCTCAATATCATTTAACACTGTGGAGATAGCTCAACCATGCAGGTCATGCAAAACAGCCCAGTACTACAAAACACCAGGGTATGTAAACTTATCAACTGTATTCACTACCTGAGTAAAAAAAAGTGGGCGCCTGGATTAAACTATCTCTGGGGTCACTGCAGTTAGTCAGGTCTAGGTTCATCGACACTATGTGCCCGGTTATTCCATCAATGGATTTCTGCTTCCCTGATAGACACAGACGGCAACTCGTCATAGAAGGGGGCGTGGCTTAGCCGAAGGGGAAAATAGAATCTTTAGAGAAATGTTCTGGTGGAATATGAACTTATGTATCACAAATAAATAAATTAAGTGTAAATCAGGTCCATATGGATATTTTCTCACAGCAGATTGTTCAGTAGAGGTGAAAAAAACGGCAGTTGTAGCTAGCGCTAGCTAACCGTTGCGAACATGAAGCATGGATGTTAGCATTCTCTGTTATTTATGTATTTATGGAGTGTTGAACCACTTTGCTCCTCTCCATGTTTTTGTATCTTTATTTAGTAGAAAACGTTTTGAATAATTAAAGAAAGTTTAGATTTTTCTCCAAATTGTTTTCCCCCTTAACTGTTTTCAAACATGACCATATATGGGCGATTCCAGAAATGCCGTCTGGATTAGCATGGATTCACCGCTTTACCAGTGATTGACTTTGGTGACAGTGGCATCAACTGCGTTTTGAGGTGGAGCAAACACACTCAAGCGGACGAGTGTTGTGCTGTTACGATGTTATTAGGCGGTCCGGACATTATTATAAGTCTCAAAAACTCACCGACTGTTGATGTGTTTTTACACGCCTTTTGGCCCAGGCTAGCAGACATTTTCCAAGATGACAATGCCAGGATTCATCCCACTCACATCGTGAAAGAGTGGTTCAGGGAGTATGAGACATCATTTCACACATGGATCGGCCTCCACAGTGTCCAGATCTTTACCCCATCGATGATCTCTGGGATGTCTTGAAGAAGGCTTTGCACAATGGTCACACTCTCCCATCATCAAGCCTGTGACCTTTTTAATGCCGAGTTTCTTTGGTCATTGTTGTGTATTTTATGAGGTACTTAAAGTGAGAACTGATATAATCCAGGGTACATTGTAACAAAACAGAGTAGCTTTGTTTTTTTTATATAGCTGTCTAATCCTTATTTTGATTATTTAGAAGTAATCATATTTCACTGAATGTGTTGCTCCAGTTTTGACACCACATGTTTACATAGTTGTGCGGGAAGTTTGTTTTTGTGGAGGCTTAGACTGGCACCTTATGCCCCACTTTCCAGCCGGAGCCGTTTGAAGCTCCACTCTCCTCTGGACGACTCTGACGCAATGAGCAGCCGCACTGGTCACCGCTGACTCCATTATTCATCCTCTGTGCGCCTGTGAATGCGCTTTCAAAAGTTCACTCCAATAACCCGGAGTCTGAACACGATTTTGAATTCAAATCGCTCCCTCAATGACATTTTATCAACTTCAAATCCAATCTCTGCATAAGAATGTGCGACGGCTGAGGAAATGTGACACTCTTTGTGCTTCAGGGTGTCTTGCTCATCCATCCATAGAACATTACTGCCCTTTGGTCTTTCTTCTTCCAGTAATATCAACATGATTTTTATCACAGTTGATTGTGTCCCTAAATGTCTCACATGTTTTGGACGAACATACGCTTGTTGTCGTCGTCCTCGTCGTTAATGATGGTTTCTTGTCTTGTGATTAACTATTCAACATGTCAGTGCAGTTTGAACATTTGAAACATGAGACAGAAGAACTGAGCCGTCAGTCACGTCTCACAGTGAAATGCTGCCAATACCGTCACAGTTTGAAAGAATAAATGAAAAAAAGAGAAAGAAAAATAAATAAATGCATTCTATAAATGTTTGAAAACAAGTGGGGTGTTATTTAGTTTTTTTGTTTGTTTGTCCCATTATTTCAGCACCATTTAAAAAGTTATTTCCTAAATGTTTTTGAAAAAGCAAAGCCTGTCAATCTGTAAATATTACTTTTTTAGAAGTAGGTGCGGCATTTCTGGCCAATGGTCTGAGAAATAAGTAGGTTCAGTCACTCTCTGTTTAGTTTCAGAAATACTGATTGTTGTATTAAAGAGTTTTTAATGTTTTTTTTCTCGCATATTAGCCGGTATGCTGGGACCTGGAAGTGGAAGTCGTGACGTCACACTTAACAAACGTATTCACCTTATTCCACCCCGCCCACTTTTGTCCCTTTTTGCGTTGTCTCGGCACTTCCGTTGTACAGTCACTTCCGGGTGAGCGCGAAGCCCGTTCATTTAAACGGAGAACGAGGGAAAATATTCTCCACTCAAATCTGATGTTTAGTCGATTGATTTGTGTAAAATGGCCAATGTTCATTTGCACCAACAAGTCAACACTGCACGGTTTCTCTGCGCGGCCGAAAAACGGCTTTGTTTTCGTGTAGTGACTGATTTTATCTGGACTTCTCCAGTCCCATGTTAACAGATAGGAGAAAAGGGGCGGGCACAATTCATGGTGGCGCCCACGGGAACGTCCGGAATAAGGTGAATAGATAGAGATGGCATCTCGTCATAAAGGGGGCGTGGCTTCACCGAGGGGGAAAATAGAATCTTTAGAGAAACCCAATTTCCCATTTTTTTCAGCCAATTCTGGTGTATGAACTTATTTATCACACATAAATAGAGTCAAGTGTAAATCGGGCCCATATGGATATTTTCTCACAGCAGATTGTTCAATAGAAGTGAAAAAACGGCAGTTGTAGCCAGCGCTAGCTAACCGTTAGCATTAGCCCGATGCTAACATGTAGCATCATGTTAGCATGTTCCGTTATTTATGTATTTATGGGCTATTGAACCATTTTGCTCCTCTCCATGTCTTTGTATCTTTATTTAGTAGAAACGATGTTCATATTTCAGCGTTTCAGTAGTTTTTGACTAATTAGAGAAAGTTTAGATTTTTCTCCAAGTTGTTTTCCCCCTTAACTGTTGTCAAATATGACCATATATGGACGATTCCAGAGATGCCGTCTGTATCTATCTTATTTGATAGTGGTAGTTAGTCCACCTTATTCACCAACTTCAAGACGAGAAAAGAATCATACAAATCTCTTCTACCAAAGCAAATCCACAGAATGTTATTTTGATTTCCTTTTTCCTTGTTTTTGTGTATTTTCCAAACACACTTATATAACTTAATTCTTCGACGCTTGTGTAAGACAAGGTTTACTTGTTGAGCGTAATTCATATATAAGGATTTGAACATTGTCAGAGCCCTGTCTCAGATTTGAGCTGCATGAAACTGAAGCACAGCCTCTCCGTGTTTATTACAGGGATGACATCTAGTTTGCCAACTTGGATCACCCTGCGGAGAAATGCCTGGTGGGTTTTAGCATTCGTCCAAGGCTTGTCCAGCAGTTGCATGAGAAAGTTATTTCAAATCTACACAAAGGTCAAAGTACTTAGGGAAAGTATGCATACTACTGTTCAAATATTCAGATAAAAGTGAACGTACTGAAGTATCTACTGTAGAAAATACTTAAAATATTCAAAGTATAGTACCATTCTGTTGAACACTGTTGAAAGTGTTAGGAAAAATAACACAGCGCCACCTGCTGCTCATAAAATGTGCAATTTTAGCCTTTTAAAGTAAACATGGCCACATTTACTTGTTACTAGTGGAGTGACAGTTAAGTACAGATTCTTAAAAAACTCTTAAGTACAGTATGACCACCTCTGCATCTATTTACAACTATATTGTTTTTATGATTCAATGAATGGAAAACCACAGTAGCTGTAAATGTATTTTTGAATTTCGCTCAAATACATATTTCACATAACATGCACACATATTGAATTATCACTATTTAGAAGATGTGGTTTGTTCACTCCAGGCAGATACAGTGAGAACAATAAGTTTACATGCATTTCATTACTATTTGGTAACATTGCCTTTAAACTGTATATTTGGGTTAAACATTTTGGATTTCCTTCCACAAGCTTCTCACAATAGTTGGCAGGAATTTTGGTCCAATCCTCCAAACAGAACTGGTGCCACGTTTGTAGGCTAACTTGGTGCACATGCCTGTTCAGCTCTGCCCATACATTTTCAACTGGCCTTAGATCAGGACTTTGTGATGACCACTTCAAAACATTGACTTTGTTTTCCTTAAGTCACTTTGTAAACAGTATTGACCATATGCTTTGGGAATTGTCCATTTGGAAGACCCATCTGTGCCCAAGCTTTAACCTCCAGGCTGATGTCTTGAGATGTTGCTCCCATATTTCCACATAGTGTTCGTTCTTCATGATGTCATCTATGTTGTAAAGGGCAACTGCAAAACAGCCCCACAGCAAAACAGCCCCACAGCATGATGCTTCCACCCCTGTATTTCACAGTTGGGATGGTGTTCTCAGGCTTGCAAGATTCCCCCTTTTTCCTCCAAACGTGACGATGGTCACCTTTTTTATTTGCAAACGCCAAACTGGCTTTTTCATGTTGCTTTTGAAGTAAGGGCGTCTTCCTGGCAGAGTTCCCTCTCAGCCCATGTTAGCACAGAACTTGTTTCACTCTGGATAATGACAAACCTTTAGTGTCAGCATCTTCACCAGGTCTTTTGCATTTGTTCTTGGGTTGATATTCACATTTCAGACACAGCACGTTCATCTCTGGGACACAGAACCCGCCTTCTGTCTGATCTGTATGATGACTGGACATTTCCATCATTGTTGCAACCAGTGAACCAAATCAAATCAAATGTCTTGAAATCACACCCAAGGATGGACCAGACTTGTGCTTCCAAGTTCATGACATCGTCATCTGGGCTGTCCCCAATTGTTTAAAGGTATTGTAACAATCATTCTTCTGGAATTTAGCAAATATAAATATTTTTAAAAAATCTTATTGACCGAAAAAAGTAAAAGCTAATTCTGGTTTCATGTCAGAGAGTGGCACATCCTCTTGTGGGAGCCACTGCATTTTTCATTGTCAGAAGCAGCGCGTGTGTGGGGCGCTGTAGTGATGGTGCTTTTTCCTTTTCCGTGGGCATATTGTTGAAAGCCTTTTGAACTTTAGCGCTGGACTCTGAGGTTTTTTATTGAATTTAGCTGTTACACGGCCGCTCCCCCCTCGAGGATGACGTTGATCTGACCCTACAATGTGACACATGCGATTTGTAAAGCCACCCTTGAGCCGGAGTAATTACATTAGGGGTACTTAAGCTTGTTTCGCTGTAATCTAGCTGCCATTCTGTGTCAGTACATGACTCTTATTGTTCCGTCAACAGCCACTGTTGTGAAGGCTGAGAAACATTATAATGGTCCTTTTTTTGAAAATATAAATCCATCTTTGTCCGTGCTCCAACTGTCTTTGTTTTCCTTGTATATCAAGGGCCATCTGTGGAGCGTTGGGCAGGACATGTCAGATTTATTGAATGCGTCATTATATCGGAAGCTTGTGACAGAACAGACTTTATCACAAAAACCTTGGTCCTATTCATGCTTTTCAAGTGATGAAAAATTAGGACCTTTGCCATTTCTTTATTTCTTTATTTAAGGATCCCCATTAGTCTTTACCAACGCAAAGACTACTCTTCCTGGGGTCCATTCTCATTCTATAGACATTACACAGTACAGAGGGTAATTTATACAACACACATCAACAATATAGAGTTCCTCATTCAATTCAATAATTGAGGTAAGAAAAACAAAAAACAAGTCAGGTGCATTATAACACTCAAAGCAACATTAGGTCAGGTTATTTATTTATTTATTATAATAATTATTGATTACATATTTATTTAGATTTATTTTAAAAGAAAGATGATTTTTTTAGTCTCTTAATTTCCTGAGGCAGCATATTCCAGTGTGAGATGGCTCTGTATAAAAATGCACTTTTTAGTGCATTAGATTTTGGCCGAGGCAAAGTAGAATTAGTATTAGAGGCTTGCCTTGTGCTAAAGCCATGTCTGTTACAGGTGGGCTGCAGTTTGGAGAACAGGCTAAAGGGTTTGTGTGAGGTCCAGATTTTATGCAAAAACAACACAGAGCTACAGTCCAATCTGTCCTGGACTTTCATCCATGACAGTTTTTGATGCATAGCAATAGTATTTGTTCGAAAAGGACAACCCAGAGCCAGCCTCGCAGCCCGATTCTGAGCTATCTGGACTTTGTCGGGGTGTCTCTCCACCCCCTTTGACTCTGATCTGTCCCGCCTTTGCTCTGCCCGATCCCGTCAGATCTCAGAAGGTAAGCAAGTAAGGCCTGTTTGGTAATTGGATGGGAGATTGTTTATTAGAATAAAAAAACAACAACTAAAAACTTCAATCAAAACACAACAAAACAGGCGACAAAAACGTGATGAAATAGCATAAAAAAAGTGATAAGTAACAAAACAGTGACAAAAAAAGTGACACATAGCACAGCGGTGGACAGGGTGGACGGGGTCTTTCTGCGTGGAGTTTGCATGCTCTCCCCGTGTCTGCGTAGGTTTTCTCTAGCATGGGGGACAACGGATGGAAATTAGCCCATGGCTACAATCCGGTGTGGCGTGTTCATTAACATGCACTGTCCCGACCATATAAACTAAACTAAAAAGCACCAAATATACGAAGAAGACAATGGGAGGAAAAATCTGAAATAACTTTCATAGGTCTTAGCTTTCAAATGAGCCATTACTGAGGCTTATAGGCTTTAAGCTCCAATCGATAAGCTTTTAGATTTGTGAAAAGCCGAACTGAAAAAAATGCACTCAGTTAAGGTGGAGGATAAGGGGTTAACTGAATTATTATGAATGCTGACAAATACCAAGTAATTCTTTGGATTCAAGTATTGTAATAGTTATGGTAATCTTGCCAAAAGACCAACAACTATGAGACATTTATGTGATAAATGTAACTTGTAATGTAAATTACTTATTTTCCACAAATTACTTAATTTTATTTCTCAACAAAACCAAACAAAATGCTCCCAACCTTTTTTGTCTCATGTGCCCCTTGGGTCCAAGTAATCTTTCCTAAACTTCTACAAAATGAACAACTAACACATCATCCCGTATTTAGAGGAATGTTGTGTTTAAAATTATGCTAAAAATACTCTCACTTTCAATCTTTACACTGAAATAGAAATAAACTTTCCTTTAGAAAGTAATTGAGGATTTCACCTTGTTTTTACAATTTGAAGTACCCCCTGCTAAGTGCTCAAGTACCCCGGGATCCCTGTGCTCCTGGTCGGGGAACATTGATCTAATCCATAGGCTTCATTTCAAGCAAGACATGGACTAATTGATTAGAAAGCACAAGGTGGCTCAATAAAGCCTCTTGATCCTTGTTGCCAATTAGCCACTGTACAAACACTCCCTTCATTTCGATCTCGATAGTATAAGCTCTAAGTGTGCAGCCATCCATCATTTGTGGCTGCTTTTAATCGTCTTATCCCCAAGATGCTTCTGACGGGCATGGCTTGATGAGCATTGTTTCCAGTGTATAATTAGGAGCGGTTTTCTGTGGCGAGATGCCAAAGAAGACAATAATATTTTAATAGACGGCTGTCTTACGCTAAACATGGCCACCCGCACTTGTCATCGCTGGCATAATGTGTGTCAAGCTCGCGACAGGTGTTGGCATTTTTTCGCTGTGCAAATCCATAAGGCCATGTGAAATTACAATCATTAGCATAGGCCTCATTGCACTTGGATGGCCACTAACAAGGCTGGGGTGTATAGAAAGTGAGCGAGCCATCCAATGCCCAGCGGCCGCTTATGGAGAGGGTGCAGTGGGAAGGTTCAGCCCGATGCTACAATGCTACGTACTGACAGATGTTTCCTCTGGCATCATTTCAGTTATAATCAATGAGACAAGGTGGCTCACACGTTCTGCATACCCGATACACAAAACATACCTACATCCTGGTTTTTGAACGCACTACACTATGAAAGAAAAGGAAAATTGTACACAAATTAATATTATACTGAGGATGGTAATGACACCTGGGATGTAGTAAGATCACAGAGTGTAAGAGTTAGCATTTAGCTTCTCCTCTTCTCATCTATGGATCCAAACGCACGCTCATAAGCTTTTTGCTTCAGCCCACTTGTTTTGAGCAGAAAACAAATAACAGAGGTAGAATTTGTCTAAAAAGGATGAAGTTACATTTATTCAGACTGTTTACAGATCAAAGTCATACATTATTACATACATGCGTTTCCAATGACATTACATATAGTTCCGGTGGCCATTTTGAATACCGAAGTAGAATTATGGAGTACTACAACAGGTAACAATATCTCAGGATGAAAATGAAAGACAACTCAGGATGAAAATGAAAGACAACTGATTGACAGTGGCATTTTTATGTACTCATACTCATACTGATTACTCATGTAATCATTGCTCAAGAACATAACAATAAAAACCCGGCCTCAGAGATGCACGTTTATGTGATATAACCAGTAAATGTGGCACAGACGTAGCAGCTCTGTCTGTCGAGCTACAGCAGGATTTACTAAAGATCTGCTTCACTCAGACTAGATGACACATCAAAGAGGAAACAGAAAACCTTTCTTTGTGATTTTTACAATTTGTTATGTCAACAGAGTCAGTGTTTAAGCTGCTCAAGACGTTAGCAGGCTACCGGTTAGCAACTGTCAACCATTGACAGATGATTCAATTCAATCAACTGTCAATGGCTTCAACACGATAAACACATGTGGCTCACATCTATGAACATTAAGGAAATACTGCAGTAAAGCTCAGCTCTGACCTCTGTCACATGTTGTATCCAAGGTTTGTAGTGTGGTTCAGGGCGTTCTCTTGGAGAGGTCGGAGCTGAGCTGTTGAAGCTAAATGCAAACCTGTAGCATGCTAGCATCTTGAACACTCACTGGTTTCTTCACATAAACGTTCATCTCTGGGGCCGTGTTTTTTACTGTTTTCTTTGAGAGCAATGATTACGAGTACATAAAAAATGCCACTGTCAATCAGTCGTCTTTCATTTTCATCCTGAGTAGAGATATTGCTGCATGTTGTAGAACTGCAAAATTCTACTTTGGTATTCAAAATGGCCGGCATAACAACAAAAGTTACATGAATGAAAGGCATGTAAAATCTACGCCTGAGTGCAGTTATCGGCGTGGCGGCTTCTAATTGATATATCTACAGGTCGTTATATATGATAGCAATAGCACTTTGGCTGGAGTAGAGCCTTGACTTCCAATTACATTGGAAATTATTAATTTGGTTGAAGTCTCGAAAAAGTATTGTAACTCATGAACCAAATGCGTGCAATTTCCCCACAGTGGGACAAAAAAAGTATTTGAAGAGTTCATTTGCGAACGCAGATGAATGCAATAAAAATCAATTAACGTATGCATGAAGCTACATTTCTCTTTGTGGAAGTGTTTTTAATGACTAGAGCTATTTTAGTGCCACAGGTTAATGAGGTTTCTTGTTCTGAATCAAATCCACACAGCTTTAGTGTCATCTTTAAACTACGGTAACAAAAAACTCAAAACATAGATGATAAGTGAAGATAAATACATTAAAAAAACGGAAATTGACCTGTATGTTTATTGCAAGTGAACTCTTCTTCTTTTTAAACTTACTTTAAAACCCACAGTAAATTGTTTTGATATGAAACTTTGATAATCAATCAATGCAAGGATGGTGTTTTTATTCCTATTTTATCAGTATTTTTTTTACAGAACATAAAATAATGAATGGAAAAGTGTGCTGTCCACAGAGAATGTTTGGGTCAGAAGTCTGCTATCTGCTGTGGTTCTCCACCCAACATAAACATGCTCCTCATGTGAAGCCATTATTATACAACCTCCCAGACTCGTAATGAGCGAACAATGCCCCTGTAGCTAAAGGCCTCTCGGTGAAAAGAATCTAATTGGGTGGACCTCATTGTGCCCCTGTGCTGTCACCTAAACTACATACAAAAGACAATTAACCCTTTCAAAGTCTAGATGTGTCCTGAAACTCTCTAACCTCATTGTGTACAAATAAGCACAGCCGAAACAGGACAGGGATTTGTGACCGAACACAAGGATCAACAATAAAGAAGAAAACAAAATTTATGATTACTTGAACTCACAGTCAACCACAGTCACCTTTGACTGTGAGGGAATGGCTTGTCTCCTATAGAGATATAATTCAGTTGGAGCTTTCTGCCGCTCAAATCCACGGAGCAAAAACTGAAAATATTACTTGTTGGTCCAATCTACTGTCTACACTGGCGGTGGAATAGAAAGTGCATTTGTTTTTGTTTTTTTTGCTCCTTTATCTGCCTGTATACTATTGTACATTGTACATAATTGTATGTATCCTGTTGTGAATAGTTTCTACATTTTGTACATATTCTTTATGTATATTTTGTCTTTTGACGGAGGAAATTAGCACTTTGTATTTCAAATAACATATCAATGCACTTGTGGTTGTATATCCTGGACAGGGTCATATTATATTTTATTTTATTTTATTTTATTTTATTATTGTTATATATTTTTTTATTTGTCTTTTTTCTTTTTTTTTTCCTTTTCTCTTTTGCTGTCATTTCCATTTGTTCTGTTTTGATCTTTCCTTAAGGAATTGCCTTCAGTGTATCTGTTTTTGGGTTTCGTTCGATGATTCAACAGATATGATGCCCATCTCAAGAGGGATTGGGGAAAAGAAATGGGGGAAAAAAAATGTGCTTTGCCTGTATACTATACTGGAAAAATTGTAAATTGCAATAATGGCATCGCACCAATAAAAAGTTGATCAAAAAATAAATAAATAAATGATTACTTGAACTGATTTAAACTCTTATACTAAAGTTCGGTATCGCTTTAGATTAAGGTGTGCTCATTAAGTATTGACAAGCATTAGTGATCATTTTAAGGTTAAGGTAAGGGTTGAGGTCAGAGTTTGATTAAAGGTGCATTATGCAACTTTTATGCATGAAAAAAAGTTGATTTTTGTGCGTATTTGACCCAGTGGCTGTATGAGTGGTCAGCATGACACCTTTATTTTCCATCACGGTGGTCACAACAACACTCCAGGATCAATTGTTTTGTAGTTTTCCTGGTGAGAGGGTCCGTCAGCAGCGAAAACCATCCAAATAATTGATCTTGGAGCGTCCTAGAGACCACTATGATGGAAAGTAAAGGCGGCATGATGACCACTCATGCAGCCACTTGGTCACTACAAGGTCAAATGCGCACAAAAATCAACTTTTTTTTTTCCACATAAAAAGTTGCATAGTGCACCTTTAAGGGTTGGCTATGAATAAGTGTATTATTAATGGCCTATTAGTATGTTAACATAACCTGGCTAACGCCATGCTGCTGTGTGCGCTCAAATCATTTCAAACTGCACAACAGCCCGGGGAACATGGCCGAAATTTTCGCATGGATTTTGGAACCAATCACAGAACGAGGAGGGACGGCAAAACGATGACGCACTATTCGATATACGGAAGCTTGTAGTTTATTTACGGATTAAAAAAAAAAGTTTATTTACGGATCAAACATGACAGCAGCAGACGCGACGCTATTTTTTGATCAAGCTTTAGGCCGTGTTCGAAATAGTTTAGCTCGAAAGTTTACAGCGGGTACGTCATACGTCATCTCATACGATGATACGATTGGCTGTGGCTACGTGCAGACACATGATAGACATTCGTAGCGCTCAATAAACGGCTCTGGACCTCTCCTACGGGAAAATGAATTGGTGGTCCCCAGACTAAACATCACTTGTGATTTTAGTCTGGCGTTAGCCAGGCTAATGTTAACAGATAAAAGTATAATAAGCAGTGTGTTAAAACTCTACAAGCATAATATTAATGCTTATTAATACCTTATTAATACTAACGAGCACACCTTATAGGGACTCGATGCAGGTTGGCCATTTTATGCTCACTACTGCCACCTTAGGTCATACATGTAACTGCAGGTTCTATATTAAGCTCGTGCATGACGGCACTTCGGACCTGAAGTAACATCTTTTTGAGTGGCGGTGCAGGATTTTAGAGGCAGTTGTGGTGAACAGGTCTGGGCTCATTCTACACCTTTGGACATGGCTGGAACATGTAGGGGGAGGTAAATACGTAATTTTAACATTTTAAAACTCTGTATAGTCCCTTTACTATAAAGCGTTACCTAAAGTTCTTATCGTTTTTGTATAGTTTACTGTCTCCCAAGGATACGGCAAATCACTGTCCTTGGTGTTTTTAACAGTGTTGAAGGTTCTTTTTTATTGCTCTCAGAGGAAGTAGATGTTGATGCTTCAGTGACATAACTTAGACGTCCTCTCCGCTCTGCTGGCCTATTATATGCCGTCATAAAACCACTGACTGGCTTGTTCACAAAACCCCGCATGTGTCATATCCAGCTTTTCTCAATATTATGCTGCTTAATATATTAGATGTCTTTAAATGCAACATATTGTACAGGTTTTGACAAAGAATAATGTTGTATTCTATTGTAAACCTTACATTAAAACATTTCAGTGGTACCCAACCCATTTGCTTCTCTCCACAATGTGTAGGCCTATTGATTTATGTACACGAAACACGAGAGGGAGGCATTTTGCTCAAGGACGGACACAGCAGTCAGCAACACGTGCAGTAGAAATTGTTGAAATAAGTTTCTTCGTGAGCTTCTCAACACCAACAGAGCTACTGCCACTAACACTCGGCTACTACTACTTTATGTGCGTGTGGACACAATAGATGCCACACTTGATGCCACTGAATGAAGTCCTTTGTTAATTCCATAGTAGCCCCCCTAATTATGCAAATCATGTGCCAAGTGTAATGAGCGCTGTTTAAGCCTGCTGAATTAAATTTACCAAGATTGACGCTTATTATTCAATTAATTAGAATGCCACACACTGAAACAATATGAAAGTGTTTCCGCTGTTGCCTCCCTTATATTATACAACTTAAGGGGACCTGAGTAAGCTCCAAGGAATTGTCACATGGAGTAAATCCATTTTAATTATACTTTACGTTGCATAGCAAGACTTCATGATGTAGCTATCGGATCATCAGTGATACCATTTTTCTGCTCCCGAACCGCTCTGATGGAATAACCTGGTCATTCAGGATGTTCAGGGAGTCAGCTGATCTCATTCTTTGGGCTCATAGTGAGTCTGAGCCAAAACCTGACCAACTCCAGCAACTCCAGATCAGAACAGCTAGTTAAATACATGTGGTGACTCTTTACACAGCCGGTGTATCACTTCGAATAAAGGTATTAACTTTCACAATTAAAAACTGAAACAATCTTAAAGTAGTACTAAGTAATTTGTTAACCTTAATAAATCCTTTTCATAGTCCCTCTGGGGGGATTTCAAGTGTTAATGGGATGATTGGGGGGTCTTTCATCTCCCCCTGGTGTCTCTGGCCAGAAACCACAATTGCAACTTCGCTGCCACCAGGTCGGAGTCACCAATACACATAGATATATAGATTAGATTCACAAAGAAGAAGCTAACAGGCTAATGGGCAAAGCTAACTACGGGCTAGCACCACTTAAACAGTATTTACAGTCAAGTTTGAGTGAAAAAAAAATATTTCCATTGTGTAATTGGATGTACAATATCCCGTTCTCCCTTTGTCTTTTCTGTCAGCGTAGTATTTACTCTCACGGACAATTAATGAGTAAAAAAACGTAGCATGCTACGACACCTGCAGTGGCGCTTATGGCCTCTAGGGGCAGGAGATACATACTGCTTTAATTAAGAAAAAAAATCCACTTGAAATAAGCCTTGTTATTTTTGATGATTCTTTTAACCTCTTAAACCCCACCTCAGCCGAGCACATCTAAAAGCTTCTTTTAAATAAGCATCAAAATAGTGACAAAAATGAGACGAAAAAGTCACACAACTGTGACAAAAATGCAACATAAAGCAATTAAAGAACATAAGAAAAGTGGCGACAAAGCAATGAAAAAGCCACAAACGAATAAGAGAAGAGTGACAAAAATGTGATGAAAAAGCAATGAAAAGAAAAAAAAGTGACTACAACCTGGCAAAAACACGAGGAAAAAGCTGCTTATAGGCTGCTTCCAAATGAGGCGTCACTCTGGCTGTATCCTTTTAGAGTTGCGTAAAGCTGAACTGGAGAAAACGCACTCGGTTAAGTCGGAGGTTGAGAAGTTCAAATGTCTTTTCCATATGAACAAACATATTTCAATAACAGAATGTTAAAGTAAATACCAAAACCAATTAAAATACCAATACTGAGCTGGTTTATAATATGCCCACTTTAAATGATTATGAGACAAAAGACCATACAAAACAACAACATTTCTTCTTTACTGTAGTCTCCTTGTCCTGTTAGCGTTTCCGAGGATGAGAAGTGGTCTCCTTTGTCACGCTGCAGGAGGTCGGAGCACAGTGACAGAGCGGAGATGGATCACACAGTGGGACAACACACAGACAGGGACAGCTCTGCTCAAAAATAATGACGTTTCAGCTCTGCGGCCAGGCCATAACAAGGAAAAATGTGTTTCATAAGACGCTTCATCTTTTAAATTAACAGCTTGTTCAAAAAGGTTGGGCTGTATGTCTGACTGCGTTAATACATTTGGATCCCATGTTGTAAAAAATAGTACAACTTATTGTTGTCATGTGTAATAACTTGCTGGTTGATTAGTAGAATCGTATAGTCCTGCAATTATAGCACTCTCTTTTGACGAGTGTCTTTCAGGTAAACATAAAGCAAAATACATTCAACGATGATTGGTTTTGAAGTGGATTCTTTCATAGGCTTTGCGGCTCAACTGAGTGAGGCTCTGAAGATCAAATCATATTCTGCCCAACAAACAACTAGTAATGAGCCTTCCATTCGCCCAAGCACTTACCAACAACTACGCTTTATCTTCGGTTTTGTGCGGTGGCTGATACATGTGTTTGTATGTTCTCTTTGTCGGGGTTGGCTTCTTCCAGGCAGTGGTTTCAACCTAAAACCTCCTAGGTAAGGAAAGTATAGTACGTAAAATAGCTGAAGTACAGTGTGCCCCAACAGAGAAAAATAGATAAGATGCTTGCGAAAGTGGAGCAAAAAGCCACCGCACGAGGTTTTGGCCTGTCATAAACGCGAAGAAGCCACAGAACAAACTCATTTACAAATCGGGATTTTTTTCCCGATTAATTCAATCCTTAATGTGATTAAAAATATTTATCGAAATTAATCACAATTTACCAAAGAGGCACAGACACTTTTTCAGTTTCCTTTTTCCTGCAAGACGTTGCTTAGGGACGAACACGGCGGCGTAAAGCCAAAAACACTTTTGCTGTCAAACTTGTTTATTCACACAGTTAAGCCACATAAATTTATTTAGCAAGATCATTGTCCAATGTCTTGGGGCAGGACTTCAAATCAGTTAAAATGTTGGAAAATACAAAGGAGCATCTAAAATATTCCGCAAAAAATAAAAACAACCTCTAAATAAATGCGATTAATTGCGATTAATTAATTACAAAGGACATAATTAACCCCATTAAATGTTTTAATCAAGTCCCACTACTAAGACAGTGGTGATAAACTTGAACTTGCTGTTCCGCACCTGGCAGAGTAAATCAGGCCCAGAATGTCCATCCATCCATCCATCCATCCATACACACACCTCCTCCAGCTGTTCTGGGGGGACTCCGAGGCGACACCAGGCCAGCTCAGAGACATAGGGCCCGATCTTGTGCATCAAAACAGAGACGATAGCGTGACATTTTGCACTCAGTAGGAGCGCACTTTGTGATCTTGCCACTCCAGACTTAGCGCATTTAAGTGGGTGGAGACACACACATTTTCCTCCAACCCGATCGACTCCGCGTCCAGGAGAGTGCTTGTGTGGGGTGAACATGTGCTTTTGTTTTGCTTCGCGCTCACACCAAGCGCGGCCGATCCGCACCACAGCGGACACGTTTAGCTCACGATGGGGTAAATAAAGTTTTTAGTTTGACCTGTGAGAGCCTAAGGCTTTAGAAAGAACGCAAGACAGCGCAATGTAAACGAGGAAGTGAATGTCAGCCGTGTTTCCATCAGTGCAGTCACCTCCTCTTGTGACGCCCCCTCACAGGTGGCGGAGGCGAATGGCACATATAGCGCCGCCACTCGGAAAATAATTCACCAAGAGCCTGCGCCGCCCCGTGCGCCTCCACAAGATCTGGCCCATAGCGTGTCCTGGGTTTTCCAGGCCTCCTCCCAATAGGACATGCCTGGAACACCCCCTGAGGGAGGCGACTATGAGGCATCTGAAACAGATGCCCAAGCCACCTCAGCTGACTCTTTTTGACGTGAAGGAGCAGCGACTCTACTCCGAGCTCCTCCCGGGTAACTGAGCTCAGCCACCCTGCGAAGGAAACTCATTTCGGCCAAGTGTATGCGAGGTCTTGTCCTTTTGATCATTACCCAGATCTCACAACCATAGGTGAGAGTGGGAACATAGATCGACCGGTAAATCGAGAGCTTTGGCCCAGAATGTGTTTGAGCCAATTCAAAATGCAGGATGTTGTTAGGGGATAACATTAAATTATCATTCTAGGTCAAGCTGTACAGTTGCACAATCTCTGTCACAGCCTTGACTGTGGTGCTCAGGTGCCCACTCTCAGCCACTGTGTATCAGTATGATGCTCTGAGGGGGGATTTATCCCTTTTTTGTGAAAGCATAGACAGACTTGAATGGTAGGACAAGCGCAATGTCTCGAGTCATGTCTCCGGGTCCCGCACCGATGGTAAATAAACTTCTCCCGCATAAGGCATTCAGACTGCTGCCTATTTTACATCTATCCTCTCGAACACCATTGTTAATTCTCTAACAGATATGTCCACTTTAAGAGGGAACTAACTTTTTCCAAATGTTCACACTTCACTGTGATTGGATAAATGCGCCGGTCACTCATTTACTGGAGTCAGCGAGTGTCTGTGTTTGCGTCTTGGCTGCATTAAAGAACTTGACTTCATATTGTCATAATGTATACCAACTTTTAATGACTTTGTAAGCTCAACAGTACATACGAAAACGGTCTGCTCATACAGTAAAGTGGTACATAAGTGACTTACTATTCCTGACAACAAAAGCATTTGTCAACCTTCTAACAAGGCATATCTTCAATGTGCGCTTCATTAACTTAACTTTGTGGCAAATGCGTTTGTGCTTTCAAGGTGAGACCAGAAATTAAAGCTATTGAAATGAATGCTTGAATAACAGCAACCGCATAAATCAAAATTACATAAGTTAAGGCCAAGGTAAGAGGTTGATGCACAAGTAAACAGCCTCCTATGCATTTTATAGCTCAAGGTAGCGCCCCTTTTCACAAACCGATTCTGTAGCAATCGAGTTTTGTGAATCACTGCTGTTCAATTTTGCGCACGAGATTTAACCCTGCTCTCTGACAGACCTGTAAATCCCATCATCGGATAACAAATATTTTGATGCCTGCCACAATTCATTCTGAGCTAAATTGTCCTCCGTCCGCCCATACATATTTGATATTTTAATTTCACACAACAGTGACTCGAGGGGAGGAACTATTAAGCAACAAGGTCTATTTGACTTGTGAGATTGGGCCCTGCCAGTCTTATCGACACGGTTACAATAGCTTAAATAAATTATAGGCAGCATGTTTTCAGACAAGGATGCTTGAAAAAATGTCTCATGATTTGTTATTTGATATATTTTTATTATACTAAAATTAAAATGTACATGCCTTACCCATCTGTTGGAAAGAGAATCACAATTTAAAAGGGCGTCTTAATTTTCTCCATAAATCTGTCTTAAATTCTACATCCTCTTGACTTTGAGTACCTTTGCATCCCTACAGCAGTGAAGCACGTACCTCCTGTCACCCCCGGTCTTGTCAGGAGCCTCTTATTGCTCTCACTAAACCACATGACGTAAACAGCCAAATTCCAGCGCCATCCCCCGTAATTGCACCTGTTCACTGTGGCTCTCAATGGAGACTGACACATGTTTCATCAGAGATCCGTGTTCAAAGATTGCTTCTGGAAATCGCACTGGATAATGTGTTGGTCACACAGAACTGGAACAAATGGGATATGAGTGTTTATACTGCACACAGAGTGGCTGCCATAAGGGCAATAAGGGCAGTTTTTACTTTCATTTGAGATTAGATTTGTTGGCACGTAGCTCTCTTGCCTTTTGTGGTATTTCCCTTTCCGGCTTCCACATCGGCCTATCATAATAATTACTATATCCACAATATTTTTTAGGCATTTTTGACATAGGGCCTCATTTTCTAGTTATCCAGAGTGTTGTTGATTTCTGGAGTTTTTTTATTATTATTCGTGCAGTCCTTATATTTGAAGAGTTTAATGGTGCTAGGCTAGTGCTAGGCTAGCGCATGTCTATGGTAACTAGTAGCCTGCATTAGAAACCTCTTCAAAATCATGGGGTCGTCCTCCAAACGTTACCATATCTGATTTGTAGAAAGCTCCTTTGTGAATTCCACATGTAGTAATGCAGCCGCAGGTAAACACACTACTGTAGGTCCGATAGCCTGGCAGATCACTCCGCCGCTATGTAGCTTACAACCAGGAAGCTGATGCTGCTCAAATATAAGTTCTGTTAATGCAGAATGGTTACATTTCAAAAATTATTCAGTCAACACTGACATTTACATCGGTAGTCTGGTGTTATAAGTGATTTGCCTCAGGTGCACTGTGCTTGGGTCTGACTGTTTTTAATGCAGGCTACTAGTTACCATAGACATGCACTAGCCTAGCAACTAGCCTAGCGCCACTACAATCTTCAAATAGAAGGACTGCATTAATAAAAAAATAAAAACATCTCCAGAAGTCAACAACACTCTGGATAACTAGGAACTGAGGCCCTATGTCAAAAATCCTGAAATATCCCTTTAATTGCAACCTGTGTGTTATAAAGGCTATGTCAATTCATAACAGGTTGGTTTCAGTGGCATCAAGCGGTCAATATATCGAACTTTTGATATCGTTTTCTCCGACTGATGCTTGTCTTATGTTTGAAACGAGCCCTTTGGCAAGACTCTTCGCTCTACATTGCCTCTGAGAATCTGGTGAACGATTGAGTGATCGGTGACGGATGGCTGGGTCTTAGGCGCAGATTGTAGCCACACCACCTCGAGAAAGTCAGTTTTCATCGAGTATCACTTTTTAGGTTCGTTTTGCCAGACACTAAGGTTAGAGATGTTAAAGATCTTTTACCTTTACATGTTTCAGCCGCCATCTGCAGGCCGTCATCAGAATCGCCTGCAGATGGCGGCTGAAACATGTAAAGGTAAAAGATCTTTAACATCTCTAACCTTAGTGTCTGGCAAAACAAACCTAAAAGTGATACTAGAACACAAGGAGACACAATGAACTTTACGAAGTTTATCAGTTTTCATCTGTTCTCAGACGCTATAGGCAAGTTTGGTGCTTACCAAGATGTGACCCCGCGTGGGAACACCAAACAGCTCGGGTGAGTCCTGTCTGCATAAGTGGTTAATGCCGGTCAAAGGGATCCCGCGGATTGTCAGCCTCGCCCCCGTCTGTCTGTCGTCCCCATAGCGGAAAGTGCCTTGAACAAAGGCCTATAGAAGCTTGTCACATTTGTAAAGCACTACATACATTTCTTATAATTATTTGTCAATCAAACCGTAATCGAGAGGAGACGCACGGCGCTCGGTTCATGTTTATTCATCGGACATAGTTATCCACTATTGTCGCTCAGCTGTGACTTTAATTTGGCAGATGCTGGTCATACTGACACTCGATCACATAAAGACACTGCATTTATCCACCAGCCTGTTGTACTTGCCCTTTCATACTCCAGTGACTAAACGCATGTAAGCCAGCAACATCCCTCTCCCTAAATCTCTTCCAATTCACTTCGTTCCCGCTGAAAAGCCGCGAAACATCATCGCACATGCAGACGACACGCGCCTTCAGTCAGACACCGCTCTCGGGTGACACTTTTTTCTTTTTTCCCTCCTAACTTCTCTCAAATGCCTGAGGAGAGACATGTTTTTTTATTGGCAAAAAAGAGTTTGACATTTATCGAGTCTCTTTACTCCCTTCAAAAAAGCGATTCAAGTCTTAGCTGCCTATCCGCCGCTGTTGACATTTAGCACATGTAAATTGGGGAGGCACAATTGTTTTTTATCAAAGGATTTCCCATGGCGTCATAGTCGAATGCATTAATCATGTCTGTCCGCCTTCATTTTCAAGCGAATCCATTATAGACGTCATTATGTGTGCTCGAGGGGAAGCGTCGTAGTGCGATCAGATTGTCAGCCCAAGCAGATTTGATGAGTGACAAAAGCTTTTATCTCAAATCATTTGCTGTAACATGACATGGCACGTCCGCCGGTGTTACCTTATGATGAACTGTGGACTTTAATGTAAAACTCACTTGGCCTTAAACGAGAGGTGTGATAGGGAAATACAGTCGGACGTTAGAGCCTTCATACTGATGAAAGACAGAGGGGATGGAGCAGATGTTAACAGGAAGCGTCCGGGGAGAGGGAAGTGTCGGACAGAAGGTTATATTTCTACTGAATAAGGACCTGCTGACAGCTGAAGAGCAGGATACCCAGTAGATGCCTTGTACGGCAAAATGAATACAGTCCTTTGATGAATAGCCCTTTGATGCATGTTAAAGACCCTCTTCTAGTACGTAGTGGAATGGAAGTAGTTTGCCCTTCAGGATAATGCAGAAAAAAAAAAAAGATATAGCCATGTGTGTATGTGTGTTCTGCTAGCCTTTTTTTTATCAATAGCAAACTGGCAGGCGAGGTGTTGTTTACATTACGGCGACAGCATTGCTTTGAAACTTGATTAAACTCATCACCGTGAAGAATTGGAAAATGCTTTTGGATTCATAGGGGTGACTCCGAACCATAACTAACATGCTCTCTCTTTCATCAGCCTCATTGACAGTTTTTGAGTCACCAGAGTCACCATTTTACAAACATGCAGTATATGTATTGGAATGGGCAGAGGAAATCCAATAGTGTTCATAGCAATTTCAAACCAATTCACTTACAATATGGTACAATATGGATTACAATTTCGATTATTACACTAAACGATTAAAAAATGAGTATAATCAATTATTATTATTATTTTTTTCAGTTAAAAAAAATAAATAAAAAATTGCAAAGCAGACTTTCATTATTTCATGGCGCATGGGATTATTTTCCCTTCGCATTTCACTTGCCATGGCTCATATTTTTGCCTGACATAAAAGCAAACAGCGCTGTGTGATGATGTCGTCAGGCCGCGCTGCTCAGTTTGCTTGCGCAGGTGTGAGGGCTGGCCAGCAGGGGGCAGGTGTGAAACAGGGACCTCTCCTTAATCGGGGCACACTTGAAATCAATTGTACTTTTATGACGGTTCAGAAAACAGAAAATATTCAGCATTGTTTTTTTTATTTATAAATATATAAATAAAACAGAGACTTTTGTTTTTAAAGGCAACAAATAATCGTTTGAATAATCGTAAAATAATCATCATTTTTTTCAAAAATCTAGCAGCCCTAACGTGACTTAGGTTTTCAGATAGGTCTGAGCTCATTCTACATATTAAGACATGGCCGGAACATGTAGGGGGAGGAATAAGTCAGATTCTCACTGTAAATATAGACTTTTCTGTGTCAAGCTGGTCATTAGGAGCATCAGCAACAGTAGAATCCAAAATATTACACAGTGCACTTTAATACTTCATGTATGTATCACTCTTATCTTATCAGATTTAAACAAATGCAAACTACGGCCTACAGAGAAATCGGCCACTCCGTTCCCATTATTCTGGATGTGTACTGCACTCACCTTATCCCCATTGGTCTTGTTACATAGGGTTTGGGTTACGACTTGGCCTTAGTCTGAGTGCCCTTCTCGCATAAACAACAGCATAGTCTGCATAATAAGTTAAAGAATACTGTTTTAGATTTCTATTTACTCTCTTCTGTCATGACTTTAACGTCTATGCAATTTAGTTTGGCCGACGGTTTGTATCTAAAGTGACAGCTCATCTGACTCTCGAAGACTGTATTAAGCTTCTTATTAAACACAAAAGCTGCAACCACTGTGATTGTGACAAGAACAAAAGGTTAAATGTGAGGAATTATGCAAATCGTAAATTAAGATGCACAGAGTCAGAAGACAGAAAATAGGAAAAGAAAGGGCACGTTCTGAAAAGATTGTTCTTTTGGAAACACTTATTTGCTCAACGGTTATCTTTACCTGACCTTAAAAATATCTCTGTTTTTACAACGCAATGTGAAGTTTGCGTTAATGGCATTTTGCTGTTTGATATTATTTTAATTTAACCCATAAAGGTGAGTACACACAGTCATTCAAGTTACATTAATGAAACAAAATGTGATGCGTTCTGTTGATTCTCGTACAATGTTAGTGGTATTTGTTGAGCAGTGGGCAGATCCATTATTGAATGTGAACACAGCAGGGACTTTTTACCTTATGTACTGTACTCACAGCCTGTACCTCTCAGGGCATTCGTATAAACACTCTGTATGTCCTCTCCATTAATCCTGCCTCTTCAGCAATGTGCCTCCTCTGCCCGAGCAGCGCAGCAGCAGCAAAACCATCAGCCACCTCAGCCTCTCCATGTACCTAGGCCCCCGGGGAGAAATTTGCAGCTTGTTTCCTCCCTTAACATCTTAGTTTTCATGTCAGAGTATAACAATGACAAAGCTCTAAACGCAATGTGGTACACGGGCGATCTTGCATGTGGCGCAGGTTTTGTGCTAGTGGGACAAGGCCTCGTGGAAGGCCCAGGGCGCGCTGGTGGGACTATGTCTCCGAGCTGGCCTGGTGTCGCCTCGGGGTCCCCCCAGAACATGGATGAATGGATGGTCTTCAAGTGCCACAACACCACGTCTAATCTGCGTTTTAAGGAGACATTTCCATCGTGTGTCAGTGTTTACCTCCTGATGAATGAAGAGCATCAGCGGTGGTCGTTGTAATAAGCCTCATGTTTCCTCTTTACATTGTTGTTCCTCGTGTACAGCTCAGTCCAAAAGAAAGAAGCCCATTTCACAAACGGGGCGCATACCAAACTTGCACCTGCTCTACAGCCTGCGCTATGAACCACAAGATCTGGCTCTATAACCCATAGTGCACCTGTTACAGCACTTTAGGGCTGGTTTTCTCTAAATGAGGTTTTTGCTTCACTCATGCAACGAGTTAACCACTATAGTAGCTCCTACGGACTCCAAACCTTCCAGTCTTGGGCTTAACAAGACTTTTAAGACTTTTTCAGTGGGATTATTTCATTCCCAGCCTGATTTGTTCAGCTTTAAACCCTCCAAAAATAAGGCAAAATTTAAGTTTTTACAAATTAATTCCACTTATGATAAGCTTATTCAGAAACTAAACAAAAAAATCCTCTCTGAAAAAAATCTTTGTTACTAATATGTCACAAAACCATATATTTAAATCTAGGTCCATCCATTATTTAGATTTTGTCGCTGAAGATATCGGCAATTTTGGCCATTTTTCTGCACAGAATGACTTTTATATGAAAACATAAAATGACAGAAACTTGCAATACCTTTTATCCTCATATTTATGTCAGTAATGTTCAACAAAAGACACCTCTAAATGTATGTTTTATTTGATTGGGACAGACACAAAAACATAGTCAAACTAACATAAGTCTGCAAGCTAATTTGCAGCACTATAGTCCAGTCCCTATTCACATTGTCTCACATTGATGATTTTTTTTTATTAATATGTACATTGTATTTTGGCTTGATGAGACTTTTGTTTTGTGGTTTTAAAGACATATACGTGATCTTTTTGTCATCGCTGTCCACCGATTTTTCATGAAATACATTTTTTCTACAACATTGTTAAGATTAACCTACTTCTCTGGCACGGATCAACGTGATTATAGCAGCATATTTATACACAGCTACATCAAATCTGCACATCAGAACATTGCCACGTTGTTTGTTGTTAATTGTGGGATGAAAATGTAGATGCACCGGTTTCTAACAAGACATAAATGACTTTTCTCTGCTATTGGAGAACCCCCTTCCACATCCATAGGAATACATACATGTGCTTACAATTATGACTGTATGAACATACATATTAACTGTTTGTACTTTGTGCCAGGCAGGATCTCTGTAATATTGTCAAAAATGTTTTTTAATTAGATATTTGCATTGGGAGGATCTGCCCTGGACTGGTAACTACTCTTTAGGAGGTGAAAGATAAGATGAGCCTTAATGGAGAAAGATGGGGGAACCTCAAGCAGAACAATGTTAGAACAAGGCGAGAGCAGGTTGAGAACAGGACAAGGTAAAGCTAATGGCAAGTCTCAAATGACTTCCGGCGCCATTTTCCTCAGTGGTGTTCAAGTTACCGTCACGTGACAAGTGTAATACAATGTTCCTTACACTGTACAACAGACTTTAGCGATATTAAAGTGTCATCACATCACACCTTGATTCAAATGTCACTATATAAAACTCTCCACAGCCGTTCATATGATTTAACCATACAACGGATTGACCCAGACCTCTGTGTTTCTCTGCGGATTTTAGAAATGAGAAAACACAAACAATACAATCCTAATGGGAGTCGCGGTCTGGCTTCACAAACAGACGCTACCTCCATCAATAAGCGTCAGATTCATTTATTTTTCAGTAACAGGAGCTCAACCTTTCACCTGTCATGAACCGGCTTTGTATTCGGGGAATGTATCGACGAAAAGTGCCATGGACAAATGGGTTGTTCAGTGGACTGTGTCTAAAACCTGTCCACGGGCAATTGTAGATAATGGTAGATAGTAAAATTGCTCTGAGTACAAAGGCGCGGACAATTGCGATCGATTTCCTTTTCTTGTCAAAACAAGAGCAATATAATTAGAACAAACATCTAGGATTCCTTTGACTGCAGTGAAGATAACTTCCCTTGTATACGTAGATTTAAAATAAAGGCTAAACCGAAGCTTGATCGTATCCCGTGACAAAGCTCAGTTTACTATACTACTACTACTACTACTGCTGGTATATTGTGTGATTATATTGGAGTTTGTGTGTTTGTGCAGGATGCCGGACAGACTGGGACGGCATCAACTGCTGGCTCAGGGCAGACGTGGGGCAAGTGATCAACATCTCCTGCTCTGAAGTCTTCCAGCATTTCACCAGCAACCAAGGTGGGTGTATACTCATTGTTTTAGGAAATGTGCAGTGGGAGGAAAAAGTATGTGAACACTTTGGAATTTCTCACATTTCTGTCTAAATTGGTCACTCAATGTGGTCAGATCTTTATCAAAATCACTGGAATGATTAAACAGTGTCTGCTTAAACTAATACCACCCAAACATTTACATTTGATCATATTTTTATTGGCCACAACATGTAGACATTCACATAAGTAAGGAATAAGTGAGCGCACCGCCTGAATCTCACTGAACTGCAGCAGTTTTGTAAAAAGGAATGGTCCAAGATGTATCCTGATTGTTAATCTGCAACTACAGAAAAGCCATTGTTCTTGCTACAAAAGAAGGATCAGCCAGCTATTTAATACAAGGGTGTACTTACTTATTCCATTGTTGTGAATGTCTCAGGTTTTTCTGAGAAATATTTTTTCTATTGATGACCAACTTTGGGTACAAGAGTCCACTGAATATTTTTTCAGTCATGCTGTGGAGCATCCAAAAAGCTCTTTCGGAAGCCTAAGTCGATTAGCTTTGGTGGAGCACAGAACATCATGTGTGGAGGAAAAATGGAACAGCACATCAACATCAAAACCATATCCCCAGTGTGAAGTATGGTGCTGGGAGAATCATGGTGTGGGGCTGTTTTGTTGCCTCAGGGCCTGGACAACGTGCTATCATCAATAGAAAAATGTATTAACAAATGTATCAAGATATTAACACAAAAAGCAAAAAAACATTCTCAACAAGTAAGTACACCCTTGTATGAAATAGTGGCTGATCCTTCTTTTGCAGCAATAACTGCTATTCTGTAGTTGCAGATCAGACGTTCACAACGATCAGGATGAATCTTGGACCGTTCCTCTTTACAAAACTGCTGCAGTTCAGCGAGATTCAGGCGGTGTACTCACTTATTCTTTACTTATGTGAATGTTTACATGTTGTGGCCAATAAAATTATGATCAAATGTAAATGTTTTGGTGGTATTAGTTTAAGCAGACACTGTTTAATCATTCCTGTGATTTTTATGAAGATCTGACCACACTGAGTGACCAATTTAGGCAGAAATGTGTACTGTGTACTCACTATTTCTTGCCACTGTATGACATGCAGACAGTGACTATAAATGGATGAGGTTTGCAGCATGTCTTCTGTAAATATTCTGCCAGTAAAATATCTCCAGAAAGCGTGTTTTTTCATTGATGGAGAGAGAAATCATTGAGGATCTTCACTTAACCACTGTTTGCTTTTAAAACATCTGGACCATTCTGTGACTTCCCTTTCTTTCAGTGTTTGTGCAAGTGCATAATCCGTCCAGGGATTTAATTTCACACTCCTGCCTACCACCAGCGATCATATTTGCATCAAGCAAGAATTGAAATTGGTTATGTCAATTCTTCAAGGTTTGCATGTCATGGTTAAGCACAACTTGTATAATTTCCTTCACCCATCGGTTTGGCTCAGGTTTTTTTGTTGCCAAAGGCTAGCTTCGTTTCTATTAGTATATTCTAACATGAGCGCGTATTCGCAATCACAAAGCCCCTAAGGCGATCGCATCGAGTTTTTGTGTGAATTACAGGGTCTAATAGCGAAATTCTGTGTGAACAAACTTTACATTAACCTCTTGAACCGAGCCGCCTGAACCGAGCACATTTTCTCCAGTTTGGCTTCACCCGAATCTTAAAGCTTCTTGAAAAAAGTGTCAAAATTGCCATAAAAATTTTAAGAAAAAGCGACAAAAATATGATGAAAATGCAGTGAAAAACCTTACAAAAGAGTAACAGAGGTGAGACGAAAAAGTGACAAAAACGCCACTAAAGAGCAAAAGAAAAGTGAGGAAAATGCAAGGAAAAGGCGAGGATAAAGTGAGGAAAAAGTGAATCAATCAATCAATCAATCAATCTGGATCGAAACAGGAAGTCACTTCTTGGGCAGCGTTGTTATGATTTGAAGTTATGCACAGAGTCAATTAAGATTCAAAGCTTTTACAGGCAGTCCTACAGATGTGGACTATTAAAAGTAAATAACTAAAAAACATTGTTAAAATGTCCTTTTAGAATTGGGTAAAGCTGAACTGGAGAAACTTGGTTAAGAGGTTCAAAAGAAGTGATGGAAACGCAGCAAATGACTCAACTCCCTCTGTCTACATAAAGGAAAATGTCTTCTTTAGGAACAGAGAGTTGGACATAATTATTTATTCTAATTCTTTATTCTGCAGTATACTGTATGTAAAACAGGCTTTGTTGTGCACATAAAAGAGCGGCTTACATGGAACATTTCCATATGAACTTCCTAATCAGAGAGAGACAATCAAACATTTACGGAAATAACTGCGGTTGAAGCCATATGTACTTCGCTAAACAGGGTTATCTTTCCTGGATAATCTTCTGTGCTGATTTGAGCGGGAGTCATTCTGATGAAGCAGGACGCCATGCATTATTCATTATTTGTGTTGGTTGGCAACTCTTTACTCTTTAGATGAACTCACTGCCATCGAAGTGACGTGAAATGATGTCAGAAGTTCCTGCTTTAAAGAATGGATTAAAACGGGATATAAAAAGAGCGAGTGATACCAAGGGCTGTCAATAAAGAGAAGAGAATGTGCTCGCCTTCAGAATTGGCACTGGCTTCGAGTACTGTTATGTACATCAGTCTCGCGTAACCCTTCATGTCCTGTATTTATAGTACCTCTCAACAAAGTATATAAAATAAAGCTAAAATACTCTAAAATTTGAATATTTCACTGAAAAAACATTATAAAATTGGCTTTCCCTTGAAGTAACATTTGAAATATGACTTAGTTTCACCCTGTTTCCATCTGAAACCATTGTAAGTGCTCAAGTACCCCCAGGTCTCCGTACCCCTGGTGTAGTTATAATAGCTTTTTATAATGAAGAATAAACCAAATTAGACGGCAGAGCAATGCTGTGAACTCTCCGTATCATTGTCATGCTCCCGTACTGCATATTTCCACTCTGCGCCCAGAGTCTGGGAGTCAAGGAAGGACTGAATGATCAGCGTGGAGTAAACTCTCCACATCAAAGTCCAGGGTCCATAAACGCTGGCGCACACCGCTATGAAGTGTGTCACTATAGTCCTGGCTCATGTGCTCACCCATGTGTGTGTGTGCCAGGCAGCGGTGTTTACAGAAGCAGGGGCAATTGTGGCTCTGAATGGACAAGATCCAAGCTGTTGTTTGGGGCCCCCTGTTTGATTCATTCAAATGAAGAGATTCCTTTTTAGAACTTCAATCCTTCAATTGTTAAGGCCTGATCTTCTGCCTGGTGCAAGGAGAGCGTTGCTCCAAACGCGACGGTAATCTTGCATGTGCACAGCTGCAGTGCCCTGAGACTGTGCCATGGGGGTGTGGTTTATTTCAAGCAGCACTGAAAGCATTGCTCTACAATGGCAGCCCCACATTCTTTTCCTTGTTTACATCATGCTGCCTCATATTCTTCCTCAAAGGGACTAGATGAAGTTTGTCATTTTATGCTCACTACTGCCACCTCTGGTCATATGCGTAACTGCAGGTTCAATTAAGCTTGTGCATGACGGCACTTCGGACCCAAATTAATACCTTTTTGAGTGACACTGCAGGATTTTAGAGGCAGTTGTGGTGAACAGGTCTGGGCTCATTCTACACATTAGGACATGGCTGGAACATGTAGGGGGAGGTAGATACTTAATTTTAACATTTCTAAACTCTGTATAGTCCCTTTAAGCACTATGGGCTTTTATAAGCTCTACAGGTCACCGTAGGTTAAACACTGTCCATGCCCGGTGTTCCGAAAGAAAGAGATGTGGTTCAGGTCACGGCCATAATTGCATTAAAGCAGTACTAAGTAACTTGTTTACCTTAATATATCCTTTTCGTAGTCCCTCTGGAGGTAACACAAGTGTTGATGGGATGATTGGGGGGTCTTTCATTTCCCCCCTAGTTTCTCTGGCCAGAAAACCACAATTGCAGCTTTCCCTGCACTGGGTTGGAGGCACCAATACAAACTAATGGAATCACAAAGAAAAAGCTAACAGGCTAACGAGCAAAGCTAACTCTCCTCGCCCTGTCCCGGCTGCAGGGAGAGTCTGGTTAAGGTCAGCACACACTACACGACTTTTATGCCCGATTTTGCTCTAATTCTCAGTCGTGCCGAGTCTAATCGAGTCGCGTCTAGTCGAAGGCAGTCACACAGAGTCGGGTCGTGTAGTGTGGGGGGGTCACGACTGGACTGACGTTCGAATCGTGTAGTGTGGGCGGTAGAAAGGCGCGACTAGACTTCAGTCGTAGGAAATCAAACATGTTTGATTTTTAAGCCCGATTTTGGACGCACAGGAGAAACGTGGGAGATTTTAACGTCCCAAATGTGAATGACAGTGAGTGATATAAAGACAGAAAAACACTGCCGCGCCTCCTTTTTTCACTTCTCTGTTAAACCAGCGGCACAAACAACTCATTTCATGGCCACAGCCCCACACACGAAACAGCACAACTTTATATCAGCAAAAGTTCACGACAACCACCTTTTCCAGCTACATTTCAACCACGAACAGAGTTTAGCGGCACTTACTGAGTTTGGAGATGAACAGTTTAGCTTCACCTCGCTGCTAACGGCGGCTAGCCTCCCCGCTTTCTCTCCCGTCTCCTCCGCTATCTCCTCCATCCTGAGGTTGACGCCCGTCTCCTTTTCTTATTAAATCCACTGAAACACATCCCACTTCTTCCTGTCAACTTTTATCTCCATTTGACAGAACTATAGCCAAGTTGAAGGCTTCGTAGTAGCAGTAGCCTAGCGCTGCGGTGTTGTGACATTGTTGACACCGTTGACCAATCGGGACCCGCACGCGTTTTCCCACGCTCACAAACACAGGCCTGTCTTTGCGGATTTGGGGTCAGTTTTCGAAGTTATAGAGAGGACAGATGCGCTTGTGTTATAAAACATCAGCTGTTTGTCAGAATCGTGTAGTGTGTTCGCTCTTACGATTCTCAGTCGTTAAGTGTGAACCCCCAGACGTTCGAAAATCGCACTGAATCCAGTCGTGTAATGTGGACCCCCCATTCCATATAAAATCGTTTACGACTAGAAAGGTCGTGTAGTGTGTGCTGACCTAAGTCTGCATTTAGAAACACAAGATCGGGCCATTATGTTTAATTTTTTTTATTAAAGAAATGTCACTTGCTTCAATATGTGGACGTTGGACAGTCTTTAGCTTGGATTACAGCATAAGCAATTCACTATAGAATGGAAAAGGTGGGACATTCTGCTTTTCCCCTATAAAATGACCACTTCACTGAAATAAAGCTACACTTGCCACCAACATTCTGTCAAACAAATTAAAAATGAGAAAAACATGATGCTATCGTATGTGCTTTCATGAACATATGGAGGGGAGTTCAGAGAGTCCACGGCATAGAGGAAGACCAAAGAGGTAATTTACTGTGAAGGACATATGGACATTTGAAGTTAATTGGTGCAAGAAAAGAACATACAGTGGATTCTATGGAAGATGATGATTAGCTGTGCAGACCCCTGGAGCGAAAAGCCCAAGGAAAAACACAAGGACCTTCAGATGTGACTGTGAATAATTAGCTGTTCTTTACACTGTTCAATACAAGGCAATATTTCTTCCTCCAGGAGAGCTGTAAATGTCCTGTACATTAGTCTCCAGTGCCTCACATTTATTGATTACTTCTTTGTATGTGTTTTTTTATTTGCCGTGTTACTTGTGTGAATGTGAGCGACAAAATGATCAAATGGTTTGATAATAATGCAATAGATACAAGGAGCTCACAGGGACGAAACGGTTGAAGAGCCCTGTCAGCCACAAACTGCAAAAGCTCCATTTGTCAGCCATCTTCAGCTCATATATAAATGTGCTTTTTTTTTCTTCTTCAAACATTGCGCAGAACAGTGGCCCTAATGGCTAACCGCGCTTACTTAGTGCTTACTGTACCGGCAAACTCAAGTCAAAGCATTGGCCCGTCCCACTGCGGCTAATTGTGAATAAACGGGCACACATCAGCATAGAAAGTCGAGGCAAGACCAGAGACATGACAGCTAGTGAGGTTTTCTTTCCATCTGAACGCACATATATAGAAGATAAAGACCCAAGTGAATTGAGTGGAAGCATGTTAACACGGAGAGCAAGACATGATTTAAATATGGGCAGCACATACAGTATGAGAAGAACTAATATGATCTGATGGAATCACCAGAGCAAGGACCAACGTAATGACTTCAACTCAAATGTTCGTTAAGTTGAAATATGGCTCATGTGAGAAAGTATTCAGGAAGATTCGAGAAGATTGGCTAAAAGCTGCCCTTGAAAGCAGTAAGGGTGGAAATCTTCTAGCTATTTGATGTCACTTGATGTCGCAATGAATAATTATAACCAACCTAGCCTTAAAATATTGGTAAAGTAACACAGCCAGGAGGTATCGGGTTCCTTCTGTATGTAGTTTGTATGTTATCTATCTTTGTTGGGTTTTCTCCGGTAATATGGTTTTCCCTTGCAACCTAAAGAATGCACAGTTCATCTTAAAGGTGGTGCTGTGAAATCTCAATCAATCTGCAAATGGGTTTCTGTGGTCACAACTCTGCTCCCAACAAATGATCCAACAAATTGAAGAATTTAAAAGCAGAGGCTTCAGGATGAATACAAAGTAAAGGGTCTATATCACCGGAGAGCTAATAACTCTGATTGATTGCGTGCATACAAAGGGCCTAGATTCTATCTGGAGATAAGTTAGAGACTAGTGTCGCCGCTGGTCATGGAGATGTCTCCGAGACGTCCCCCCGTTCAATAAGGCGAGTCTCCTTCTAGTCTATGTGAAAATGAATAGTTTTGATTTCAGCTGAGTCTCCGTGTGGTCTATGAGAGGTCAGTGCAGACTCAAGCAAGTTGTCATGAACACTATTTGTTGTCCTCAACCTGTTTTTGTGACGGGCCTGCAGTGTCGTTGCCTGGCCTGCCAGACTCCTCCTTTCGGTTTAAAAGAAGAACCGTCTGGGCCACCCACATCAGTCCAATCACGCACCAAGAGAAGGAAGCCATCACCTGTCACCACCACACACTCTTCCAAAACATTAGAGATGCCGGCACCGCGACCGATACACTGTTTTCTTCTGCTCTTCTGTCTGTTTTAAATCATTTCAAAAATATTAAATCCCTAAAACCCGGAGCAAGAAACAGTGTTCCTCGTTTTTGGAAAGGATTCCTGCCGCTTGCTACTAGCGTTGCTGTAAATTGGTTGATGCCGTCTGTCAGTCACGCCCACTGGGAAATCGTTGAGATCATGCTTGCTCCCAGCCTATATGTCTTTGGCAGGCCAGGCAAGCAATGTCGAATACCAAGGAGATCTCAAAGAGTCGCATGGAGTCTCTTTGAGGTTTGCGTGATATCTGACGGGTCTCAGAGACAGGCATGTCACAAAAACGTCTCACAGATTGAGGACAACAAATATTTTTCACAACTCAACTGCTTGGGACTGCGTAGACCTCTCGGAGACTATGCAGAGACCATGCAGACACCACATGGAGAGATAGGCCCAATAACCATCACAGAAAGCTCCAAACGTATTACGCTGTTGTGTTTTGCAGGTTGGGTTTACAGGAACTGCACTGAGCTGGGCTGGTCTGAGCTTTATCCTTCGTATGAAGACGCCTGTGTGTTCATCGAGGACCCAGAGCCTGTGTCAGAGGTAAACACTCATTATTACGGCAATCACTCACATTTATAGGACTTTTATGTTTGTTAGAAGGAAACCCACGCAACTATGACGCTTTGTGGACTCGATGTTTAGAGGTTTCGGCATCATTTTGTGACTTTTGATGAGATTGCTGGCTTTGTTTGCACTCAAGGGAAAGCTAAGATCTAATGAAATATAGATTTAAAAGCGTCTACAAAGCGCAACAGTCGGCTGGGACTTCTGGGTCTGAAAACCTCCCATTTGTTTTAATTTAAACAACAACCAACCTGATTTTTTACGATAGATAAAAATGCTTACAGCCCACAAATACTTTGAGTATTATAGAAATTATAAAATTACAAAACATTAAAAAATAATCAAGTCCATTATCTGTGACATGCGAGAGAGTTATTCAATATCAGATTTATTCATACGATTAAAATGCCAACAGCTTTGGTGTCTGTAAACAACTTGCTCTGCCAAAAGAAATGAACCAGGCTGCAATACATTTTTAACGACTGGAAGTGCTCAAGCCGCCAACATTAGAGATTATTCCACAAACGCAGGACGTGTGCAGTTAGGGAGAGATTACATGACCAAGGTGTTTATTGCAATGCATTTTGGGCGTGTAAGTCCATGGAGATATGCAGTTTATGTTCCATCCAATCTCCCCCTGGTGTCTCTGGCCAGAAAACCACACTTGCAAATTTTCCTAGACCGACCCGGAGGCCCCAATACACACTAATGGAATCACGACGAAGAAGCTAACAAGCTAACGGGCAAAGCTAACTGTAGGCTAGTGCCACAGTATGTACAATATCCCTCTCTCCCTTTGTCTTTACTGTCAGCGTAGTATTTACTCTCACGGGCAATTAATTAGTAAAAGAAAAACGCAACGTGCTACGACACCTGCAGTGTCGCTTACGGCAGCTAGGGGCATACGTTATAAGCTTATTTACAGTTTCTACTGATTTAATGCCTCTTTGAACAAAAGCCAAATGAATGTTTTATGTGGAACACTCTATTTATCATTCTGTTGGAAATGAACCAGAGTTTGGTATTGTTTGCCTGGTGTCAGAATAATCCTCAACACCTGCGCACTGTAATGTGTCATCATCACTCTGCAACCTGATGGGACATAACGCGTTTGGCTGTTTTTGTCTCCTAAATACAACAGTAAATTTATAGTGACATAAAAGCACCCCCAAAAAGTGCCACCACCATCTGTGCAGCTAAACACTGCAGCTCTACATTGAGTGGAAAATATGTTGTGGTGAATTCATCCAGGACTTTAATTAGTGTCTGGGCGGAGTATGGGGGAAGAAAAGTGGTTCGCCATTATGGCACACTCCCAAAACCTATGCATCTATTACAGGAGTCAAGGTGCTTTAGTAATCTGGAGAACTCTGTAAAAAATAAATTAAATTTCTTGCAGAAAATATTTCATCTGTGCTAGTACTTGATTTGTTTTTCACATTATATATTTATAGACCCTTTAATTGTTTGTAAACATTACAGGCTTAGCTGGAGGCGGGAAACTAGAAACCTATCTATTTCCATTGTAGCTGTTGTCATAGTAACGATAAACAAATGTCTAACTGTTGTTGGAAATATCAGATAAACCTTATTTTATCGTCTCAAATGTCATTCCACTTGTTCTTGCACCTTAATCCACAACAGCACCACATTTTTTAGTTAGTTTTACACTTATAATCTCTAGTTTTAGTTTAATCTTATGTCTCTTGATCACTTCCTGCCTCCAGCTGATGCTCTCACATATAGAACATCTATTTCCGAACAGTTCCTTCGACATGCTGTTATTTCTCATGTTCTCTCCGCGTGTTGTTGCAGACCAACTACCTCTCCACGTTCAGACAAGTTTATACCGTGGGCTACGCCACCTCTCTCATCTCACTCATCACAGCCATCGTGGTGTTCTCCGCCTTCAGGTAAGAGACATGGATATTGCATACTAGAAGAAAACACTTTTCTCTTAACCCCCACCTGAACTGAGCACATGTGATCCAATATGGCAAAAGTGTCAAAATAGCGTCAAAAACAAGGATGAAATCTGAAAACCAAACAATAAAGTGACAAATGATAGACAAAAAATAACGGGCCAGAAAAGCAACAATAACACAATGGACAAGTGTCAAAAAAAGAAAATATGACAACAAAAACGTAATGAAAATACAACAAAAAAGTGACAAAAATGTAGGCCTAACGGTTCAATAAAAATATAAAAAAATATAAATTCTCTATACGTTTTTTAAGTGGTGACGTCACTGCTCTACCACTACTCCCGAGTCCGCAGATTAGTGAGAAACTACAAAAAACTCTTTAATACCATAATCAATATTTCTGAAACTCAACGGAGAGATACTGAACATGTTTGTTTATCAGGCCCATTAGCCAAAAATGCTGTACCTACTGCTATAAAAGTAATATTTACCAGAATCGGTACATCCGGGTTAGTGGAGAAAAATGCTAACGGTGCAGCAGCTACGCTAACCACGGAAGTAGTGACTTTGGTAAATATCACTTTTTTAGCAGTCGGTGCAGCATTTTTGGCTAATGAGTCTGAAAAATAAGTAGGTTCAGTAACTCTCCGTTGATTTCAGAAATATTGATGGTTGTTTGTAAGACCTTTTTATGTTTTTTTCTCGCATATTTGCCGGTCTGCTAGTACCCGGAAGCGGAAGTCGTGACATCACACTTAACAAACGTATTGTTATGTTGATTTTAAATGTGCCTTTTATGGACGTGTGTGTGCATGTTTTGAGCCTGTCAAAGACAAATTTCTGTCGCCTTTGGGGACAGAACAATAAAGTTCTAAAATCTTATTTTATTTTAAAGGGGCTAGATGCAAGTTGGCAATTTTATACTCACTACTGCCACCTCAGGTTATAAGTGTAACTGCACATTCTATATAAAGCTCGTACATGACCCGAAGAAACAACTTTTTGAGTGACAGTGCAGGATTTTGGAGGCAGTTGTGGTGAATAGGTCTGAGCTCATTCTGCATATTAGGACATGGCTGGAACATGTAGGGGGAGGAAAATACAGAATTTTTAAATGTTTTAACTCTGTATAGTCCCTTTAAACACAACAAAAAAGTGACGAAAACCCATAAAAAAAACAAACAGAAAAAGTTAAGTTCAAAAGTTATGTTAAAGCAACAATAAACTACGAAAACATGACAAAAATATGACAAAAAAATAATTATGAGCTTAGCTTTCAAATAAGACGTTGCACTGGCCTAGATGCTTTTATAGATTTGGGTAAATCTCAGTTAAGGCGGGGGGTAAGAGGTTCCATTTCTTGTGATAGTTTATAAGAACGAACTGGTTCAAAACAAACAAAAAAGAGTTTTACATGCATTGTCTCCTCTAAACAGTGAAAAGTGCTGTTTTCTCCCTATCAGGGTTTGTGAGCTGCTCATAATTAGACTTGACATTGCTTTGGGATCCAATTTTAAATGTTGCCGAATCTGACAGGAATACATACATGATAAACAGTACATTAAGGTCTGGATCGCGCTCTCACTCACACTATTAATGGCATCAAAGCTTCCTCCTCCAGATGGCGGGATTAATGATTTGCTAAACCTTTTACCAACGGCGATAACACTCCTAAAGTCATTAACTTCTAACTCATTAGCCTTGTTTCTCATCAGAGGAGGGCGCTGACATGCAAGCACTTTGCACATCTACATGGCTCAGTTAGGTTTTAGTTAAATACATTAATTGGGGATGAAGTCAAAGACGGCAGATTGAGATTGCTTTGAGAGGAAGGATGATGATGGCTTATATGTGTAGACGCATGTTAGAAATGCCAAACTGAGACTGAGAGAAGATGCAGTGGATTACATTGGGGGCAGATGATTCACTGGCAACCCAAACCAAAATGAGTTTAAGATGCTACAATTCAATAACAGAAGCCAATACTTATTACCAGAAGTTGCGTTATGTGAGACACGTCATTTTGTAACGTATACCGACAAAGATAAACCAAATGTGGAGTATATGAAACCACATCATTCTCAATCTAAGTCGTTGTTGCCGGTAAATGCATGACGTCTAGGCTTGTCGGCACCAAGACGGACGCAGATCCAAGCACTGATGAGGAGCCGTGATCTACTTTGCACAGGTCTGGCTCCGTCAAACCAGGCTAAGGCCTTGTCAAACAAGCAGAGAAACGTCTGAGCGATGCGGGATCTGGAATACACTGTAGGTTTGAGCCCTCCATAGAAAATACACTGTAGGTTTGAGCCGTCCATAGATAATACACTGTCGGTTTGAGCCGTCCATAGATAATACACTGTAGGTTTGAGCCCTCCATAGAAAATACACTGTAGGTTTGAGCCGTCCATAGAAAATACACTGTAGGTTTGAGCCCTCCATAGATAATACACTGTAGGTTTGAGCCCTCGATAGATAATACACTGTAGGTTTGAGCCGTCCATAGAAAATACACTGTAGGTTTGAGCCGTCCATAGAAAATACACTGTAGGTTTGAGCCCTCCATAGAAAATACACTGTAGGTTTGAGCCGTCCATAGATAATACACTGTAGGTTTGAGCCCTCCATAGAAAATACACTGTAGGTTTGAGCCGTCCATAGAAAATACACTGTAGGTTTGAGCCCTCCATAGAAAATACACTGTAGGTTTGAGCCGTCCATAGATAATACACTGTAGGTTTGAGCCCTCCATAGAAAATACACTGTAGGTTTGAGCCGTCCATAGAAAATACACTGTAGGTTTGAGCCCTCCATAGATAATACACTGTAGGTTTGAGCCCTCGATAGATAATACACTGTAGGTTTGAGCCGTCCATAGAAAATACACTGTAGGTTTGAGCCGTCCATAGAAAATACACTGTAGGTTTGAGCCCTCCATAGAAAATACACTGTAGGTTTGAGCCGTCCATAGATAATACACTGTAGGTTTGAGCCCTCCGTAAAAAATACACTTCTAGGTTTAAGCCCTCCGTAGAAAACACACTGTAGGTTTGAGCCCTCCATTTATAAAAGCACTCAGAAGTTCATTCATTCAAGGTCACATTTTTGTTTGCAGTTATTAATGAAGACATATCAGGCAAAACCAAGTGTTTGGAGATTTAAGCCAAAAAACGTAAGGCCGGGACTTTTTCAAATTCATTCTGATGAATTAATTACATAACATTTAGTGCAATTAAAAACATTAATCAGAATTAATCACACTTTACTTTAGCACTTTTTCAGTTTCCTTTTTCCTGCAAGACGTTGATTAGGGACACACACGCTGTAAAGCCAAAAACAATTTTACTGTCAAACCTGTTTGTTAAGCGCCTTCGTAAACGTATCTACAAAGATCATTCTCCAAAATAAATCAAACTGCTATTGTCTTTGAAGTGTTTGAAAAGATCACACAGGCCTCACATGTCCACCAACTCAGTAAAATTAGGGCTGGGACGATCCCCTTTTGTCACGATCCGATACGTATCACGATACTCAGGGGCCGATCCGATACGTATCTCAATTCAATAAGTAAATATGATAAAGTATTATGTTCATCGTAAAATGTGTAAAAAGAAAACAGACATGTGTCTAAAGTTCATAAACCAAATGCCTTTTGACATTTATTGAAGTGTTCAGATCCAAAAGTGCATTAACACAAAATGTTACTGGAAAACAAAGTAGTGCAGAATAAAAATGCCTCCAAACACAAGTATTGAAAGTATTGCGATACTTGATAAAGTATCAATACTTGGTATTGCAGCACAAAGTATTGCGATCCAAATCCGATGCTGATATTTTTTCCCAGCCTTAGTAAAAATGTAGGATAATACAAAGAAGCATCTGAAATAAACCTCTAAAAATAAATACAAGCCCTAAATATATGATGCTTGAATGCGATTAATTGTGATTAATTGATTACAATGGCCATAATTACACCACTGCAAAATTCATACCTGGTGTATAGGTTCAATGAAATCCATTTTATTTATTTTTTTAAATGTGAATCGAAAACAAAACACAAAACAATATGTGTTACAATCTGGTAAAAGGACCAAAATACAGAAGACACAGTCAAAATGATTAGTTTATTTTAATTTATGTTATTTTTTATTTTTTGTAGTGTAAAGTTCTCTTACTGAGACAAAAGTTACAGTTTGTTACAAGGACAAAAATACAGACGTTAAAACATAAGAAAACGAAATGTGGAACTTGAAATCAAATCGAATCAGGGCTTGAGTGCATTCCTCTTTATTTATTTATGAGTAGTGTTTCTGTTCATTCACACGCCATTATTTATCAATGAAACCTTGACATTTTTATTAACTCTTTTCTTAGTTTCTCATTCCCACTGCTTCCTGCAGGGGGCACACCAGATCTATTTTAAATCCTGACCAACACCGTCCACACTTTAACCAGCACACGCTATAAAATGTGAATTACCAACGCTAAAGTGCCCAAAGGAATGCAGTCTATGTAGGCCTACGTTTTAAGACTTCTTTTGGTTTCGCTCTCTTAAAACACTGTACGTTCTCGTTTGAGTAACTTTGCATTTCCAATCTCCTCCAATCCGTCTTACCTGCTTATCTCATGCGTTCTTCTTAATGTTTTAAATCGCTTTCACTACAACCAGCAGCAGTGTTTTTTAGCACTGGCTCAGAAATTAATTAAACTTTTCAGAAACTAGACTTATAGATGGCTCTGTTTTAGCCCCACCACAATCGCCCCATTTGAAATGCATTAGACAAAGGCCAAAGAGCAATTAGAAGGTGAATTGGCTCATTAGTGCTATACACATTCAATACTAATCCAATCTTTCCGCTGCGGTTTGTGACGTCATTTCTAACAAGGCGAGATTGGCTTCCAAAAAAAAAAATGCCACGACTTCATACCCCGATTTCATTCTTAACTCGGCCTCATTATGGCTCAGATGTTTCTCACAGAATCCAGTGAATGAGGCAGTGCCTGTTCTGAAGCATCTGGGACAATAAAATGATTATTATCCGACATTTACTACGTATGAACGGATGTGCCCCGTAATTGTCTTGTGTTCTTGTGGTATTCATTATATTCCAGACACGACTAGAGATAGAAAAGTTTTAATTGATCCCTATTGATCCCTTTCTTAATAATCTCCCACAACCTTGAGGCAGGGGTTACACAAGAAAAAAGGTCAGTAACTCCTGCTCTATTTGACAATTCCTAATGCTTGAGTTTGACATGCAACAAAAGAAGCCTGTGTTCCTTTGTTTCATAAACCTTCTGTTGAGGTGATCGAAATGAATGTGCGTGGGTAAAAACACGCGGCCACACAATTTGCCAAAGTGTAAACAAACCTTAGTCAATCAGTACACTCAATTTCTCATTACTCCCTCCGCCGTAAAGCTTTCAGAAACCAAGCTATCACTAAACAAATGACAAATGATATCTATCAAAACCTAATTGGCGCTCCAGTCCGTATAAACAAATTGTAAATTATTTGTTAGTGTCCGATATTGTCTGCATATTTATTACGAGGATTATTAATTCCTGGCTTGGCCGCCATGGTGTATAATTGTGGACGCTCCCGGACAATGGCGTGTGAGCTAACAAGCCGATGCAGCTGACCAAACACCGCTCCATCTGAATTAAACATGAGGCACTGGACCTGAGTCACAGTCTAATGGCCCTGATAGAAACCCAGGGTCGTGTCATTAACGCTTCGCTCAAACTGTTTATAAACCTGTGTGTACTATTACTAACACAACTCTTATTTCTGCTGCTGCTGATACTCTTGTTCGTCACTTTGTATAACCGAGGGAGGATGATATTCATATTCAATCAAAATGGAAATATACAAAAGCAAAAGTAGTGAAAAAATATCCTTGTTTTATTTTGACAATATGTATTTTTGTTATAAGTCACTTTAAATCTGTCTTCTAAAATGAAAAGCATAACAAAGCAGCAGTCACTATCCACAAAACGAGAACAAAAATTACGCATAGGGTCAATAAACTGTGATGTGTTTGGCCCAGGACCGCGCCATTGTGGAGGTTGAGTGATTAGCTACCACTAAACAGAAGAGTTTGCAGTAAGAAAATGGTGAACAGTTGTTGTGTGAAAAATTGCTGTAGCAATTCGGATCAAAAAATACACAGAACCCTATGTTTCCATAAGTTTATCAGGTGGAAAAGATGCCCTGGAGGGCAGGTAGACCAAATTAGCAGAGGACACCAGCTACTCTGGATCTTAGCCGTGGGGTGCAATTATTTCTGCAAACCAATCAACACGATTGACAGGTGTCACATGACATACAGCCAAAATGGCCACCTCCAGCAGTGTCGTTGGTCACGTGGCTTCATTTGACCGATAATGAAATATATTTGATTTCCTTCCTGCATTTTCAGTACATTAACCAAACTGGGTCACACTTGGCGCAGCATGATTGCCTGGTACCTTGCCTTGCCTTGAAACAACTGGCCCATGAAAACCACAAATCAGTACAAAACCTTTACAGTGATTTACATTGTGTTTAAAAAAAAAAAGTGCTTGTTTGACAAACACACAGATGATACTCAGGTCTATGTGTCACTGACGGCTGGTGAACACGGGCCTGTAAAAACACTCCGTCACTGCATCCAACAGATCCGTTTGTGGATGCAAAACAACTTTCTCTCACTAAACTCGGACAAACCAAACTAACAACTAAACTAGACAAAACTCAGAGATCATTGTTTTTGGCCCACAGACAGTCAACTCAAGTCTCTCTCTTTAAAACTGAAAAAATCTGATTAGAAATCTAGGAGCAGTGTTAATTTTGACAACATATTTTAATTTAATTTTAGTCGAGATTTAGTCAAAAAAAATTGTTTAATTTTAGTCTAGTTTTAGTCAACTACAATTGCAAGTAAATTTAGTCGACTAGATTTAAGACTAATTTAGTCGACTTTGCATTTATAATATTCATTATAATCATATTTAATGTTGCTGCTTCATGGAGCTGCTCCACATGAACAAAGCTCAGAGCTGATCCTTTAGCAGTGATTGTAAATGACATGAGGCTCTTTCAGACGGTCAATAGAAGTTTGGATGATTTTAGTCTCTCATTTTCATTTTTATTTAGTCTTATTTTAGTCGACTAAAATATCTGGACATTTTAGTCGACTAAAATGTCCAGATTTTAGTCATAGTCTATGACATTTTAGTCATAGTCTCATGAACAACTTTTAATTTAGTTTTAGTCCAATTTTAGTCGTCACTTTGACTAAAATTAAAGGAATAGGCCACCGTTTTTAGATACTGAGATATGTTCGACCTAACCTTAGATGAGTTAATATACGTATAAACGTCTGGTCTTTGTCCGTGCGCTCTGTCACGCAAACGGAGCACATACGCAGCCTCTCCCACATGTCTGTATAGCTCCAAAAAAGCTCACGATAGAAGCTACCAAGCTCTTCCACGTGTTCCCTATTTAAATAAAGTTACGTGAAGTGTTTTCATGCGAAGTATATTTACACAAAAATGTAACATGTCGATTTTATAAGCAGATAAAAAGGGGCACTATATTGTGAGGCGTAATGATACGAGGAGCACAACGTCCGCGGAGTAACTCCTAAAGACTTCCCCCGCTCACTTCCGTCAATAACCTTTAGGAGTTACTGCACGGACGTTGTGCTCCTCGTATCATCACTTTGGTAAGATCAGAAGAATAGTGTCAATTCGCACGGGATAAGCATTATCTAGGGACCCCATATAATAAAACAATCACCCTCTGACGTCTGCTTTTTATGTGGCGCATTCGCACAGGATAACCGAAGCCTGAGATTCTGGTAGAAATTGACAGACATCTCCAGGATATGACGTAACAGCGCTCCTTTCTGAGTTCATTTGTAAAATTAACTTTCACCTGAATGAATTTGTGAAGCCTGCTTTAGTCTCTTACCATGGACAGTTCTCCGTAAAAGGTGTTTAACCGTAGTTGGTTGTTAATGTGTAGTTGGAGAGAGTGGAGGGAGAGGCGAAGGTAAGCACCGACTCGGGAGCCTCAATGACGCATGCTGGAACCGCTGAATATTGCTCCGTTGGCCCTCTGTGTTTCTTAAACATTAAGTTGAAAATGAAGAAATGCAAATAATAAGCTCTATTATTTCTAGTATTGAAATCTGAGGCTTAATATTGACGAGCAGAGGAGGCTCTGAGTAACTTGAGACTTTTACGCACGAGTTTTAAAACACGTGTGTTGCAAAATTTGTGTTTTATGATTGCGTTCTGAAATTCAGTTCAGTTTAGCTCAATCAATTCTGCAATCTCTGGTTATTCCTACTTGAAATAACTAAATCTCAACACAAACGAATGTAATGAGAGTTGAATTAATGATAGATAAAAACAGCTCAGTGTGTCTTTTTTTTTTTACGACACTGTTAAAGTCTGTGTGAAATGATGCCTAACGAAACTCTATTGCTGCCTCCATTCTTCATTAAAAGTAAATAAAAATGCGCACAGGAGACAAAAAAAAAGCCTAATCACGTGTCGGATCCTCCCCGTTTCTGTCCAAATCACAGACGCGCCTATTCGCATTGGATTAGTTTTATCACAGGACCTCGGAGTTCAGCAAAATATAGTAGGTAATTTGCGGGGGAATTTTTACTTCGCAAATCACTGACATGGCGCATTCGCACAGGATTAACATCACAGACATTCTCTGTGATTATTACAAATCGCATGTGGTCCCTAGGTAAAACTAATCCCGTGCGAATAGTGCAAATAGTGCTCCAGCAGGTTAGACGACTGTAACGGCCTGCTCACTGTCAGACAGCTACAGTACATCCAGAACGCTGCAGCTCGAGTCCTGACAAGAACCAGGAAATACGACCATATTAGTCCAGTGCTCCGGATTCTGCACTGGCTTCCTGTCTCTCAGAGAATAGAATTTAAAACAGCTTGTGTACAAGTCTTTTCATGGTTTAGCACCATGTTAGAGCCATATGAACTATCTCGGGCCCTAAGAAGTCAGGACTGAACACAGCGAGGCTGTGTTTCAGTTTCATGTAGCTAAAATCTGGAACAGTCTTCACTAGGATGTGAGACAGGCTTCAACTCTGACAATGTTCAAATCCAGGCTGAAAACAGTTCTTTTTACCTGTGTATGTTACAACTGAAAGTAATTTATCTGCACTTACCTTTTACTGTAATTGATAAATTTTAATGTATGCCACACTTCCAGTGGCTCCAAACACTCACCTGTTCCAGCAAATGGCAGGTATATGCAGGTTCACAGGCTCTAATGCTGGTGGGAAACCAACCACCGACTACATTCATCTAAGACAGTTTTACCTAAACAAACTTGAGGATGTCTAAAAAACTGCAATGAACAAAAGAGTGTTATCAAGCACTTCCCAACCTTTTTTCCCAACTCGAACGCCATGGTCGCACTGGAGGCAGAGCCCCTCCTCAGTCCAAAATCACAGCTTCCCAATCAAAACATAAAATGAATTGCCTAAAAACATTCATTTCAGACAAATGAAAAGTGAATGGACGGTGCACCTGTGTTCCTTTCAAAGTCATACATTGTCTTTGTACTGAAAGCTGAGGAGGATGGTTGTTATACTTTTCCAATGTAGAGGGAGTGTTGGAGTCACAAGCTTCAGTTTTAAGAACGTGATTGGAAGGAAATAGTGGTTTCTTGTTGCAATGGTCCATTTACAGACTTTTACTCACTCTTCTCACGGAAAAAAAAACATCACTGTATCATATATCTTAACTATCAGAAAAAACAAAACATAAAACTGAATCTTTTTATATTTTTTGTGTCTCAGGAAGTTCCGCTGCACGAGGAACTACATCCACATAAACCTTTTCTCGTCGTTCGTCCTGAGAGCCAGTGCCGTCTTCATCAAAGACACGGTGCTGTTTGCCGACGAGGCGCTGGATCACTGCCTAGTCTCCACGGTGAGCATGACAATGACTCATTTAACTCTCATCATTTATTAATAATGAGGAAAACGCGCATGCCAAGGGACGGGAGAACCATACGAGATGTTCATTAGTGTTTGTGGGTGTGTTCACGGCTTATTGGCAGCATGAATCTTGCTTACGGCGTGAGAGGTCTGAGGTTCAAATCCTAATTGAGACCATAAACACATAACGGTGTGCATACATGATTCTATTTTCTGCTGTAGTTAATGCAGAGGTAATGTGAAGCAGTAGTTCTGGTACTGGTGTAGCTTAAGGACCCACCTTCAATGTATCAGGACAAGTCACGACCTAAAATATATACCAGTTACAACTTTTACCTTCCACACTGTTATGCCGGATGCTTTTGTTCATCTTTGCTGCGTTTTTGTAGCCTCAATTTCACAAATTATATTTAATAATAATAATAATAATAATGCATTGGTTTTATATAGCGCTTTTCTGGACACTCAAAGACGCTTTACATTGCACTATTCGTTCACTCCAAACTCGGTGGTGGTAAGCTACTATTGTAGCCACAGCTGCCCTGGGGCAGACTGACGGAAGCGAGGCAACCAGTCTGCGCCATCGGCCCTCCGACCACCACCAACCACTCACTCACTCACTACAATCGCTAGGCTTCCTGGTGTTACCAAACGGTCTCCCATCCGAGTACCGACCAGGCCCTTCCCTGCTTAGCTTCCAAGGTCTGACGGGATTGGGCATAGCAAAGGCGGTATGACCACCATATTTAGTCTGGGGACCATCAATTCATTTTCTCGTAGGAGAGGTGTGATTTACGATCGTCCAGAGCCGTTTATTGGGCGCTATGAATGTCTATCGTTATGCGTCTGCACATAGTCATAGGCAATCGTATCAATTGTAAACTTTTGAGCTATACTATTTAACACGGTCTAAAGCTTGATTGAAAGTTGGTGTCGGTTCTGCTGCTGTCATGTTAGAGTGTCCGTATGGCAATAGTGCATCATCGTTTTGCTGTCCCTCCTCGTTCTGTGATCGGTCCCCAAATCCATGCGAAGATTTCGGCCATGGTCCCCAGGCTGCTGTGAAGATTGAAATGATTCAAGCACACACAGCAGCCTGGGTATTCCCAGGCTAGTGTTCTTGTGGGGTTCAACAACATTTTTACTGCAGAGAGTCCATAATGGTCCTGAAGAAAGCAGCTTTTTAAAAGTAAAGAAACAGCTAGCTTATGAACTAAAGACATTTGAGACGTGCACATTTCTTCTTCTGAAACACTGAAGAGGCACCAAGAGCCCCAACACCTGCAGCACAGTGGAGGCTTCACAATGTGCTACAGGAAACAAGGAAGGGACAAATGAGGAGGTGGTGTTAGACTGTTGTGGAGCGGAGGGAGCTGCACAGAAGGAAGAGGAAGGAGGAGGTGGAGCTGACCAGTGCAGAACACCACGCTCTGAGACAGGGACAAATCCAGGAGGTGCTGCATCATTTCAGAGGATCAGAGGAGACTGAAGGCAGCCAGCCTTGGTTTCCTCCGGGTGCTCCGGTTTCCCCAACCTCCAAAAACATGCTGGTCAGGTTGGCCCACAATGGTGGGTCCGTCCCAGCGGCTCAGGACTAACACCTGGAGACAATTTTATTGTGTGGTTGTACAATGACAAAATAAAGCACTTACAGTAATTACTTACTTTACAAAGTTATCTCGATTCAAAGGAGACCCACTGAAAATGGTCTCTACACTTTTGGGTCACTGACGTAAAGGAACTAAAATTACATTTCTCTCAAACAATGATGCAATAATAAGTGAAGCCTATAGAAGATTTTCTGAAAACATAGTGTAATGGGAGTGTCAAAGTTCAGAGGTGCTGGGGAACAGTTTGTGAATGCAATTGAAATAAGAGGGAGGAATGACAGGAAGGGGGGGAGAGTTCAGCTTCCTGACAGCCTGGTGTATGAAGCTGTCCTTCAGTATGTACCTGCTCATCAGCAGTGATAGTTGGTCGAGCACTTAGTCTTCATAGTAGAAATACCTGCAATATTGTCAGGAATACGAATAGAAACAAAATAATCAATCCTGACTGTCAGTATATGCTAATTATCTGCTAGCGCTCCTGTGGTTTATTGAGTTAACAGGAGAACGGGCAGGAAGAGGCAGAGCAGCGCGGGGGAAGATGTGTGAACGGTAAAGAATGGCTTCTGTCAGAGTGAGATGTCATTATTCGGCATCACTGAAGGGCGTAACTAGTTTACAGGCGGCATTGTTTGCATAGAGGTGGACATTTACCATGGGAAACAAGAGCTGTGATGGCTGATGATGGGGAGAGGAAACTGAATTTGTCATTGTTTGAATATGTGCAAACAAGCTACGACTTCTACAACTTTTACTATTTTACTATGATGGCGATACACCCATTTCTCTCAAAAATTGTCCACAAATCTGGCTTTTCTCCTTTGTCAAGAGAATCCATCCCTCCTCACAGATGTGGCATATCAAGCCGATTAGACTGAAGGCTTGTCTGAGGCTGTCTACAGTAAAAAGACGCTCCTGCTGCTTTTGCAAAAATACTTAATGGGAGTGACAATGATTTAATTTTACTGTATTGGGGAAAATGTGTTCAGGGGCTTTTGATATACAATGCAATTTCAGTACAAAGACCCTGCTCCTTTTATCTCCATGCCTTTTATTTGTTTATAACATATTGTGTATCCAAAGCTTCCCCATGGTCCTTGCCATTGATTCTGCTCCAATAAGCCTTTTTGGCCTATTGTAATCAACCCAATTCCAAACGAACATGCCCCTCGTTTGATCGTCCTTCTCAGCGTTTCATTGAATATGGGCCCTTCTTTTGTCAGCGGCGCAAATACTGTACAATGCCATCCTGGTTAGTTCATCATGTGTTTTCAATGCACTGTCCATCGGCCCAGCAGCAGAGCGGCGCTCGGGGAGAGAGGAGGTGTGAACAGAGGGCACAGAACAACAATCTCCACATCTTGTGCCTCAGATTGCTCCTCATTTTTTGCCAATTGGGCTCGTAATCACAGACCAGGAAGGTCAACAAGCCGAAAGTTTTGTATGATCTAAAAATAGTTTAGTCTGTTATCATCGTCCATGGTTGAAGGTGGTCGGTCGGTAACTAAGAGAAAGGTTAGCTGTAGTATCAGTATGGGCATGTACTCAAGCTGTAGTATCAGTATGGGCATGTACTCAAGCTGTAGTATCAGTATGGGCATGTACTCAAGCTGTAGTATCAGTATGGGCATGTACTCAAGCTGTAGTATCAGTATGGGCATGTACTCAAGCTGTAGTATCAGTATGGGCATGTACTCAAGCTGTAGTATCGGTATGGGCATGTACTCATACACTCATATCCACTTATAGTCTGTCACATTGCACTCCACTGACACCACTAACACATACAGAGGTGAAATGAGCATGATATACGTCACCCGCTACTGCAACATGTCAATATCGTTGCTAGTCTTTAGAAGAGAACATAACATGACATGGAACTTTGTAGATCTCACAGTGGAGAATTGCACCAATAAAAGGGAGGGGAAAAAAATAAAACATGCAGAAAGCCTGTCGGTTTCTGTTTGAATATTTATAGCTTGGTTGTATATGGACAGAGCCTCCCCTAAAGGTTGTCCAATATGCACTGTAACAAGTTAGAAATGAATAATTCTCAGGGTTTATGTAAGACGTAATGAATGTGAATAATATAAAAGTCAACTGATGTCAATATGAAAGGATGTGAGATACGAGATGCATGTACAGTGGAGCTGGACATACATCACAGCTTGCCTTGCTTTGCCATACTACTCCCTGTCCATTCCACGCAGGGAGGTTTGTCTGGTAACGGAGCAATTGGAGCATGAGTATGAACAGATTGAAATAAACCATCAGCAATTAGCGGACGTGGCGACATGGTTAATATGTGGCAGTGATTCGACTTGATTATGTCCGTGTCTAGCGAGTATTACCTTATTTTGTCTGGAAACACAGACACTGAAGTCAAGGTGGATCGATAAATACGATGGCTCAAGGTCTCCTGCCCGTTTGAAAAACTAAAGTGCGTCTTTGTTTGTTTCGTCTCACAGACAGCGTGCAAGTCGGCTGTGGCCTTCTTTCAGTTCAGCATTCTGGCCAATTACTTCTGGCTGCTGGTGGAGGGCATGTACCTGCAGACGCTGCTGGCTCTCACCTTTGTGTCTCAGAGGAAGTACTTCTGGTGGTACATCCTGATTGGCTGGGGTGAGTACAGTGACAAACACTACCACAAATGACTTTATTATTATCAACTGGATGAGTCATGAAATGGCTGAATCCTCAATGTAATGTAATATGTTAAAAACGGTATTCATTGGGGATGTGCCCTGGAGTTTCGACCTCTACACGCATGCTCTGAAGTGCAGTTCATATTTTATTGTTTTCTAAAATGGCCCTTAAAGGAATAGGCCACCGTTTTTACATACTGAGATATGTTCTTACCTTAGCTTTGACGAGTTCTTTAGGACCTGTCTGATCTTCCCCCGTGCCTTCAATCACGTAAACACAGCGCAGACGGCGTTAGCATTTAGCCTCTCCCCCTCTCCTCTATAGCTCCAACACTGGTCAAGATAGAAGCTACCAAGCTCTTCCTCCTTTTCCCTATTTAAATATGGTTACGTGAAGTGTTACACTACAAAGAATAATTACACAAAATTAAATAATGTGGATTTTCTAAGCGGATAAAAGGGGGGACTATATTGTAAGGCGTAATAATACCAGGAGTAATTTGGCATCCGCACAGTAAAGTGAAGATTACTGCGCAGTAAAGTGAAGATTACTGCACGGGTGAAGATCAGACAGGTCCTAAAGAACTCGTCAAAGCTAAGGTAAGAACATATCTCAGTATGTAAAAACGGTGGCCTATTCCTTTAAGGTAATACAATATGCTATGTGAAATGAATATTAATTTTGAAATGAATCTGCTCCATTAAAAATACAATTACTCTATTAGAGAATCATTTATTTAACACCGGCTTAATAAATGTGCTTAAGGTTATCAATGTTGACCAGCTCATTCTTTCTACCTCCATCTCTCCTCTGATTTTTCACCTTCTTTGTGTGACAAAGGAACACTTCACATCTCCGCACAACCACTGCATTGAAGGGGCAGCTCCTCTCAAGAAAATTGAGAGCTGTCATTGAAACAAACACACTCCTTAAGGACAATGAAGGGCGATTCTATGACTACATTAGAATATGAACTGGAAACATTGGATAATTTAATGTATAAGAGGGTTAAATTCATCAACCGAATACCAATGTATTCTATGTACTGTTTATACTGTATAGTAATTGAGCTAAAGCTGTTCATTATACAGCGCACTGTGGCACATGAATTAAATATATATCTGTCGTGCAGTCTGTGTTTACTGTCGATGGCACTGCAACAGAAGATACAACTGTGCCAAACTTGTTCCGCTTGTGCAAACAGTTGAACAAGCAAATATCAAGACAACACATTTGCTAAAGCTGTTGTAGGTTGGCAACATTCATAGGAACAGATGTCACCGGCCCGCACAAAGAGACCCGATAATAAAGAAGCAGAGAACATTAACAAACAGGCCACAAGGTCATGGATAAGAAGCTTGTTTTAGTGTAGACGTATTACTGTTACTTTTTTAAATCAGACCAGTGTTTTTTTTATTTTCATACCTGTCAGTTTCGACTGCCCACTTTCTGTGTCTTCCTCAGAGTTGATCACATAATGTTCCTGTGTTGTGTCCTCCTGTCAGCTGATTTACACAGGTTTTGGTGATGTTTCCCTACCGGTTGTCAGACAACAGCGCTGTCTGCAGTCCAACTTCTCCAGTACAACATCCCAGGAGTGTTAAAAGGAACATTAAAACAGTATGTGAGAAGGCGTGCACAAGAGCAGAAGCTCCCAAACCGTTTTTGGTCGGGACCCCAAAAATTGACACATAAACAACTTGGGGTCCCATAGTATTATTATACGTTATTGCCTTTTATGCTACTTTAGAGCAGAAAACATTTTAAATTCAAGCTAATATGTCATTCAAGGGGCTAGATGCAAGTTGGCCATTTTAATACTCACTACTGCCACCTCAGGTCATACCTGTAACTGCACCTTCTATATTAAGCTCGTGCATGACGGCAATTGTTGAAGTAGCGCTAGCCCACAGTTACCTTTGCCCGTTGGCCTGTTAGCTTCTTCTTCGTGATTCTATCCGACCCTTGGCAGGGAAAGTTGCAATTGTGGTTTGCTGGCCAGAGACACCAGGGGGGATGAAAGATCCCCCAATCATCCCATTAACACTTGTATTACCCCCAGAGGGACTACGAAAAGGATTTATTAAAGTAAACAAGTACTTACTGCTTTAAGGAGGTGATTGAATATAATATAAATCAGCAGAAAGTGAGCAGTCAAAAAGGTCAGGTATGAAAAGCACACACAGGTCTGATTCTATAATAAAACATTTACAAAATATCCTACACACATTTTATTGGAATTAGAAACCCATGTCAAAGATGTTGTGACCGATATTAAACCTAAAAGGATGGTCAGATGCACACATCCAAGACATAGTACACCAAAGCCATATCCTATTACCCATGTCCACAGTGTCGATGGTTCACCACGTCAGCGACCGCAGAGCTGGGTAGTAAAAAAGAAAACACAGCATATATATAAATGATGAAAACTGCCTTGGGAAGAAAAATAAATAAATGTGGGACAGCTCGGAAAACAAGCTGCGTTGTTTTCAAAGTCAACCCTGAGCCAGTGTGAAATCCCTGCATTCCAGATCCATTTCCAATTTGTGTCACAGCATGTTTTGTCAGGAGAACACCTCACTAAAAGACGGTCAGCTCTTTTATGAGATGCCAGGGCACCGAACAAAAGGCACGAGCGCAGTGGCTTTCAAATGGCACTCGGTGCGAACCAGACAGGATATTGTAAAAATCAATTCAGTGTGTCAAAGCGCCTGGAGGAAAATGGTCCAATCAGAAAGAAAATGTATTACTCAAACAGCAGGAAACAATGACTTTAAAAATAGACACAATGCAGCTAAAAATGGCACAACTTGGCTCTTTAAATATAGGATGTGCTCAAACTGCTTTTTTTTTTAATGCACCACATTTTCAAATCTTCCTGGGTTGACTTTAATCTCTGTTTTTATGCAGGCATTCACATACTGTACTCGGAGTTAATGGGGACAGGTGCAGGGATTTTCATTGTAATTATTTATTAAGCCATTGAATCTGGCAACCCAAAACACAAGATTCATTCTGCATTCTTTGGGTAAATGGGTAATCAACCAAACATGTAAATTAATGACTGACTGATAAAAAAGAAACATTCCTCATATCTGGAGACACTGGTCGGCAATGTTTATGAAACATTTTGATGTTCGACACTAACGGTGCTTTTAACAAAAATGGCTGACAAAGACTAGAAAATATGACAAACCATCAAATCCTCTGCATTAGACTCATTTCTCTTTGTCCTTCACATTACATTATTGAACTAGCCCCCATGTGCATACATTTAGTGTCTAATGACTGCAGCAGATGTCAAAAGGCATATATAGGAGGAGCAAGAAATGCATTAGAGGAAGACATCTTGAGAAGAAACTGCCGAAGAGCTGTTATGTTGTTTGCTGGTTGCCAAAGGTCAACTTTTCTTGTTTTTACATTAATTATTCAAACTATTGCTATGACAGACGGCAATCATTACTGCAATATGAAAGACATTGGCTGTGCATCTGAAAACCAGTTGTCTTTAGGTCAAAATGCTTGTCCCGCACCGGCTGACGTTCAGACAGATTCTCTGGACTCAATCTGATCATTTCAGTGTTCAAATCTTGCTATTGAACAGCAACTATTGTTTCGGCTTTATTAACTCTTTCTACCTTCTGGAGCTGGAGATGTGCCGTTCTGAAGGCTCTGAAATCAGTACTTTCCCCTACATAAAAAAATACAATTTCTGTCTGTCCCAAAAAGACTAAAGCAGTTTTTTTTCCTGAGTTTTTTGACACCCCTTGTCAAGCCCTGAGCCAAACTGTAGATTGGGTGCTATAAATAGTCCTCAAAGGTTTCTACATTTTCTCTTGAGCTTGTCTTAGTGGCATAACTTATGTCAAGTCACATTCACAGATTGATTTTTTTCTTTGAGCGCTTCAAACACAATCTGCAAATAATTAGGTTGATATAGTAGCTTAAGTAAAAATAGTACATGTGTTTTGTCTTTTTGTGTTGAAATAATGTCCATCACTACTAAGTCCCGAATGAACCACAAGGCAACATTCAAAAAGAAAATGCCTTGTGTGACAGGAATGAACAAAAGATAGACTACAGGCAGATTACTTAAATATTTATAAAGTAAATAATTGTCACTTGACTAAACAGTTGTCCTCCAGTCGTCTTCACACGTGTATAATTGATGTCCAGAAAACCAGAGGAATTTGATAAGCCCGGACAAACGCAAGACTCCTCATAGCATCTGAATGTTTATTTGAATATCTCTCTTTGTATGAAACATCTGTTTGATGATAACTCGGTTTCCACATAAGCCTTTTCTTACGGCTGAATGTTTACTTTGCTGTCCAGTTCTGTTGTGTACATTGCACCTACAGATTCGCACAATCACATGACCACCCGCAGAGATAATAATGAATAATTTAAACCCCTTCGCCACGGCCGCACTGATAAAGCCTAAAATAAATACACGCCGTGTGTCTATTGTTGTCTCTTGAGGAGGAAGATTGTGCTCAGTACTGCGGCATCTCAGGGAACTTTGAAGTATCTTATCTGTCCTTGTGTTTATCTCACCTATTTTCATCCTGCGTCTTTTGGAATAAATATTAAGATAAATCTGAAGTACAGTCATAAGATATTTTTATATGCGCAATGATGCTATGCAAACATTATGTACTGAGGCAATTGGACTGTTGGACATGGCACAATGAATATACTTGTTTTGTTCTGTTGTTACTCTGGTATTTTCTACTTAAAGCTGACGTCATCACTACTTCTACTAATACAATAATTCAACAATACATCATGTGGCAAAACCAAAACGTACGACTGATTATCATCTGCGCTACAAATAAAAACTAACCAACCAACTAATAACTAGCCACTAACAAATTATAAACTACCATCAACTAATTAACTAGCTATTGAATAACACTCACTAACTGACGAGCTAGCTAACTAACTAACCAACCAACCAACTACCTAACTACCTAACTAACTAACTAACTGACTGACTGACTGACTGACTGACTGACCAACATGCTAAAGACCTAACGAACTAACTAACCCACCAACTCACCAACTCACTAACTCACTAGCTCACTCACTCACTCACTCACTCACTCACTCACTCACTCACTCACTCACTCACTCACTCACTCACTCACTCACTCACTCACTCACTATTTACTACCATCAACTAACTAACTAGCTATTGAATACCACTTACAAACTGACTAAATAACTAACCAACCAACTAACAAAAACCCCACTAACTAAATAACTAACTAACTCGCATGCTTCACAGCTAGAAGGTCCCGGGTTCAATTCCCACCTGGACCGGGTCTTTCTGTGTGGAGTTTGCATGTTCTCACCGTGTCTGTGTAGGTTTCCTCTGGGTACTCCGGTTTCCCCCACCACTAAAAACATTTATTATACGGCTCTTCACAATGTAAGTAGAACGCTCCGTTGATTTGAATGGGATTTCCCAACGTTCTACCGGTCATTATTTTCTGATAAAGGACCTCTGAGAAAAATAATGACCGCTGCCAATGGCAACGGAGTTCGTGCTTTCATATCACTCCGCGCGTACGTAGTAGCGACACTATCTGTCCCCGTCACTGCGAGAGAAGTTGGGGGAATTGCTTGTGAAGTTAGCGTGAGTCTGACTTTCAACTTACCCAGAGATTCACCACCATTTCTCCTCTCCAACTGCGCCTTCAACTAAGTAGCTAGGCTAGCTACTAGCCTTGCTGCTTCCAGCCTAGCAAAACGTTGCCTAGCAACGCGCAAACTTTTGGGAACTATTTGTTGCGGAAGTCATTAAATAAACCTTTCGACCTTCATAAAAGTGTACAAAGTTTATGTTGTGTGTTCAGTTGGCAAATGGCCGTATAATAAGCGGGATAATGTATAGAACGCTGGTCATTATCGGGAAAATAAGCACCTTCAGGGCAAAACAAGACCGGTTCGCCCTGTCGGTGCTTATTTTCCCGATAATGACCAGCGTTCTATACATTATCCCTTACGTACAATAGGCCATGATGAATGAGAGTGTGTTTGAGAGTGCAAATGTGGGACAACGGATGAGAATAAGCCCATGGCTACAAACTACTACTACTACTACTACAAACTAACTACCTAAGTAATAACTAACTAACCAACTAACTAACTACAAAGGCCTCATACCAATCCAACTTCAGTTATAATGAACAAAACAACACAGTTAACCAAAATGCAGCCTCATACACTGACTGACTTTATGTTTTGCTTCCAAACATTGAAAGAGAGCTCTTAAGTTTGAAATGGCTCGTTCTGATACACTTGACTCATTCCTAACTTTCATAAAGTGTTCCTAACATCACATTTCTTCACAGAAATACACTTATAAACAAGTTTTTCAGCTTTCAGATAGAAATACCATCACAGTAAAGTAAACAACTAGCTGCTGTTTCATAATCAGTAAAAACACTTTACAGGACACAAAGGTCTTTTTTCACTAAGTGTCTGCTTTTACAATAAACTGAACGACCAGAATAGTTTGAATCCATGACTAGAAAATTATGTTTGAGAACTGTCAATCTTCTAATATCACATCATTGTAAACTCACGTGGGTATTTGTCATATTGTATTCACATGCATTAACACACAGTAATTGTATCTGTGTGCTGTGTGCAGGTCTCCCCACCACAGTGATCATCATCTGGGTGTTGACGCGCTTCTTCTACGACGATAACGGGTACAGCAGAACCTCTATTTTTATTTCATTTGCCGGGAAGCATGAAGCCAGTTTCTTGACTTCTATTTACAGTGCTTTTGGTCTTGCTGTAAGGGATTAATAAATGATCATAATTTAGAAAGCTTCATATTAACTTGAAACACCAAGGAATCATTAGTTCGCATAGACACTCAAACACCTGTGTGCACACATTTACTCAAGTTGAAGAAGCAATAGTGATCCAACTCAAAGAATAACGAATGAACAGTATTTGGTGAAAAAACACAACTTGAGTATTGAGTAGCTATCAGATTGTAAAAGTCCGATTTATGTTTATTCATTTGGGAAAATCTGACCAAAAAATCAATAAAAACAAAAGTCTTTCCATTGTTTCATCATGTGCCAACATGCTTCATAAACTCATTAACAGGGGAAAGATTTTTTTACTTTAATTTTGCTTGAATATTGCTTGTTGAACTTGGTATTACTTAAAGGTTGTGACCCAAAAAATATAACGCTTGTTTTCTTGATGTTGTAGTGATTATTTATTGGCCATAAACCGCAAAGATCATTTTTCTAGTTCTTCATTATTCATCATCATTGTAGTGTGCTATACACCTGTGCTATGTGATTGAAAAAAGCATGATACCCCCTCTTTAATGGTCCTGGCCCTTCTTATCTTTCAGAACTGCTTTTACTTGTTATTCCAAAAGTCAACAAAAAGACTCACGGCGAGGCGTCTTTCCAATATTACGGCCCTCGCCTCTGGAACGACCTGCCGGAGGAGCTCAGGGCTGCAGAGAACGTTCATGTTTTTAAGAGCAGGCTCAAGACCCACCTTTTTAGCTTAGCTTTTAACTGACTAATCTATTTATTTAGTCCTAATATATAATATATATGGGAGGGTGTGCCAGGCGTAGTGTTTTAAATGTTGTAATCTGTAAAGCACTTTGTGATACCTTTCGGTGCGAAAAGCGCTTTTATAAATAAAGATTAATATAAAACAAAAACAACCAAGGCCCCAAAATCGATCCTTGGGGTAATCTGCACTGAAGAGGAAAACGCTCTTAAAATTGGACTCAAGACTCATTGGTGGAAAGAATAAATACAAATTTCCTGAAAACATTGGATTCACTGAGGTCTCTCCTGCCTCATAAATTACACTTGTACAAATTTATTGAAAATGCAGCCCGTAAGAGGAATCCTATTATCGCGTGTGACATGAATGTGACATACGCTGAACACTAATGAAAATGTATGCAGACTCCATTGCTCCATAATACAAACCTAACAATGTCATAAATATATTACACATAATTGATGACATGGCATTTTAATTACAGCTGGTCGATTGAACTGCCGTGGTGTTATTTCGTGTTTTCTAATTGAAACATTGTCCCGTTTGTGCAGATGTTGGGACGACACAGACAATGTTCCTATTTGGTGGATTATTAAAGGCCCAATTACAGCGTCTCTGCTGGTGAGTGTTCGCTAAAATATCGTAGCGAGACTGGAGAAGGCACTCGAAATTAAAATTAGAAATTAAATGAGTTTTCTCTGTGTGCTACTTCTGCAGATTAACATAGTCATCTTTGTGAACGTGATCCGAATTCTGGTGCAGAAACTCAAGTCGTCAGCGATGGCAGGAAACAACGACACAGGCCATTTCATGTAAGTCCAGCTTCATAAAGGCTAATTAAAGCCGCAATTGACTTAATATGTGTTTTGATGGATTTCTTGTACATCAAATGACTTTGTGAGCTTCCGAAGACCGTCTCCGGTACAGTCCAGTCGTAAACACTTTTGTTATGAGCTTATCCCACCCAGCTTTGAGAAAGTCTCTTACGCCTAAAGTCCCCTTTCCCTGGTTCTGAGCTGATTTGATGGTTTTGCCTCGGCTGTTGGTCCAGGCTCAGATGAAATGACGCTGATTGCAAAGGATGAAAGAGGCACCTCACACCAATCAGCTAATGCAATGCTTATTCACAGTGTGCCCTAAGCAATGCGGGGCGCTGCTTAATATAGTTACTTCGTACACTTTTGGATTTCCTCGCCTTGGATTTTTAAAAACTCTAAGACATCATTGTATATTTCCAAACTGAATGTGTAATTTTGCATGCGGAATAGTGGCTGACCTTCTGTGTTGTAAAAGGATTGTAATCTCCACGTGTGGCGCTTTCAGTGATGTTGCGTTGGAAGTAAAAAACATTGTCGAACATGATCTAGCTTTGATGTCCGCCTGTTAGCGGCACCTACGGCATATCTCCACTTCTGCTTTTATCTCAAATAGAGGGGAAAGGGAAATATTTTTTACAAACAGCTCTGTTTGATGTGCAGCGTAGAATATAACAATACAAGCTCAGCTGGACCTTGATGAATGAAAAGTTCAAGGAGTTTCTCTTAGACGGTGGAGCGGCCGCCTTATGACGGAACTGTTGGTGGTTCGATCCCGACTTCGATCATTCGGTCCTTGGATAACACCTCACCCGCCTTGCTCTGAATGGTCTCGAGTACAGAGGATAATATATTCATTTCATTGTTTCTTTATTACAAAGCATTTACATTAAAGGGCAGAGCCGTGGGAAGATATTTTAGTTAGGGGGTGCTGAGGGACAAAATTTAACCCCAAAATACTTTTTCTGTGCATGAATCCTATTTATTAACCTCTTAACTCCCGCCTGAACCGAGAGCATTTTCTCCAGTTCAGCTTTACCCAAATCCTGTAAGCCAGTGTAACGCCTCATTTGAAAGACCTACAAAACTAAATTGATCTTTTTCCTCACATCAGATTTTTTTTCATCACTTTTTTTTTTGTTGGGCAGTCATCTCATTTTTGTCAAATTTTCGTGACTTTTTTGTCACTTTTTTTCGTCAAATTATTCAAATTTTTTTGTCAAATTCTTATCACTTTGTCAAATTTTTGTCCATTTTTGTAATTTTTTGTAATTTTTTTGTCACTTTTTTGTCCATTTTTTCTCAATTTTTCGTCAAATTTTTCTCACTTTTTCGTCAATTTTTCGTCAATTTTTGTTATTTTTTGTCAATTTTTTCTCACTTTTTTCACATTTTCATCATTGTTTTTGTCTCAGTTTTGTTGCTATTTTCACACCTTTTTTCCAGAAGCTTTTGGACTGGGGTAAAGCTGGTGGGAGTTAAGGGGTTAATATTGCCTGCAGTTCACAAACTATCCACCAGGGGGTGCTGCAGCGCCCTCAGCACCCTGGGTTCCCACGGCCTTGTTAAAGGGACTATACAGAGTTTAAAAATGTTAAAATCACCACAGTTCACCACAACTGCCTTTAAAATCCTGCACTGTCCCTCAATATAGAATTAATATAGAATGTGCAGTTACATGTATAACCTGAGGTGGCAGTAGTGAGTATAAAATGGCCAACTTGCATCTAGCCCCTTTAAAATAACAAAACTCAAGTGAACATAAATTGTTGCAAAATGGAAACCTCAGAAGCAGTCCCTTAATAAATGAATAAACACTACTGTTTAAATGTCTAGATTCAGCAAAACGATGTGCCCAAAGAATGAGATCAGCTGACAACCTGAACATCCTGAATGACCAGGTTATTCCATCAGTGGATTTAATCTTCCCTGATGACACAGGAATATTCCAAGATGACAATAGCAGGGTTCATCGGGCTCACATTGTGTAAGAGTGGTTCAGGGAGCATGTGGTGTCATTTTAACACACGGATTGGCCATCACAGAGTCCAGATCTTAACCCCATTGAGAATCTTTGAGATGTGCTGGAGAAAGCTTTGCGCAGTGGTCAGGCTCTCCCATCATCAATACAACATCGGCACAGTGAATATTACAGCGTGTGAACTTTATTTTTGTGGCGACTTTATCTACTTATTTTTTATACTACTTTTGGACTTTTTCAAAATTTGATTCTAAAACAAATGCGAAAAAGTTTTTAAATGCAACCTGTCATTTGACTAAAAAACAAGACCGAACACTTTCCTGTTTGACGTCTGCTTTTTTTTCTTCCACAAACCCAGTCTTCGAGCCAGAGAGAATAGCATGTTTTGCATCACAAGCAGCTCTTCCATAATAACGGTAATTTACACAGGTCATCTTGATTAACTATAATTAAGAATATATTATGCACAGGCAATTACCGTCACCAGGGTTAGACACTAAAATAATACTCCTTGTCTCTTGCTGTGAGTGAAGGCCAGAGGCACACACGAAAAACTTCCAAACTTCCCGTCTAGTTTCAAAGGGAATCTCAAATCTCGTCACCAAACGTCTTCCCCTCTGGCTCGCGCTGATGCTGAGTCTGGCTTGGATGAATTCGTTTAGAACAGGAGTAAAAATAGAACCTTGTTTCCTGAAATAGATGTTGGGGTTTCGGGAGTGTGACGGGATTGTTCCAGGGAGTTTTTGAAAAAGCGTTAGCCCATTGGATCTCCAAATCGGCTTTAGCAGTTCTGCTGGCGGTGTGACAAAAGACAACTGCAGTCCTATTACAACCTGCACAGTACACAACAGCTTCTGTTCATCTTACAAAAAAAAATGCTGCTATTGGTCGAGAAAGAGCAAGTTACTCCTACAGTAATTGCCTCTATGTCATACTTAAGGTTTTCAAAAAAATAGATTGGACTGATTTGGCTAAATATTGTTGCTGACAGTAATATTAAAGGAACAGGCTACTGTTTTTACATACTGAGATATATTCTTACCTGAGCTTAGACAAGTTGATGTGTACCTGTCTGGTCTTTGTGTGTGCGCTCAGTCACACAAAAACACCGGACATGTTGTTAGCTTTTAGCCTCTCCTCTACGGGGCCAAAAGTTAGAAGCGACCAAGCTCTTCCACGTTTTCCCTATTTAAATACGGTTATGTGAGCATTTACACGATCCAAGTAGCAAAATTAAACATGTCGATTTACAATATTGTGAGGCGTAATAATACCTTAGGAGCACTTCGACTTCACTGCATGGACGTCGAAGTCCTAAGGTATTATTATGGCTTATTATATGGCTCCTCATGATGCAAATCGAACGTTCCATTGACTTGCATGGGATGGGTACGTTCTACCGGTCAATATTTTCTGACAGAGGACCTCTGAAGAAGATAATGACCGCTGCCAATGGCAACAGGGTTGGTGCTTGTAATGCAGGTCTTTCATATCACTCCGCACGCTGTAGTAGCGACACTATCTCTGTCCCCGTCCCTGCGAGAGAGGTTGGGGGAAACGCTCGTGAAGTTAACGTGAGTCCGACTTTCAACTTACCCAGAGATTCACCACCATTCCCGCTCTCTAACGGCACCTTCAACTAAGTAGCTAGGCTAGCAATAAGTAGCTAGCCTCGCTGCTACTAGCCTAGCCACACTGCCGAAAACTTTTGGGAACTATTAGCCGCGGAAGTCATTAAATAAACCTTTTGGCCTTCATAAAAGTGTATGAAGTTTATTTTGGGAGTGTTCTGTTGGCAAATAGCCGTGTAATAAGCGGGATAATGTATAGAACACTGGTCATTATCGGGGAAAATAAGTACCTTCAGGGCGAAACAAGACCGGTTCGCCCTGTTGGGACTTATTTTCCCGACTTACAATATAGACCCCCTTTTATCCGCTTAGAAAATCGACATTTTGTGTGACTATACTTCGGATCGTGCAACTTTTCATGTAAAAAATATGTGGACTCAAGCTTAAAAAATGCAGAAAAATGATCAAAACGCTTGGCACAGTGTGGACAGTGTGTGTGCAGCCTAATGGTGGGTGAAGTTTCTTGTCCAATAGCAAAACAAGCTGCTATTGAACCGCCATATTTCAATCAGATGACTAGACATGCCGATCTGTTGACAGGAGCAACAGTACGTTTTTTTTCTTTCTTTTGTCAGAATATGATACATTTCCTCAGCGGGACGGTGGTGAAAGATCCGCTTTGTTTTCCTCGTGACGTCAGCGCAATAGGTCGACATTTAAATGCTATCTCCCCAGTGATCTGAATAAACTCGCTCGGGAGCCAGCACTATCAGTTTCTATAGTGACATTTCCCAATTTATTCCCCTGATTGCCCTGATGAAGGCCCTGTCTGAAAGGTCACCCCCCCGGAAAACATTTGTAAAACCAAGAACTTAATCAAAACAGCTTTACCAATCATTTTAATTTGTGGTTGTCCTATGTTGTTTTTTCTAAGGCCGATGCCGAGTTTTTGGGATTATTATCGGCTGATGTGCAATGTTTTTTCCAGTTTTTTCCATAATGATGTCTTATCTATTGTCCTGTGTATGATGATTCCAAACTGTAAACTGTGACAGTAGGGGGCGCTTTATTAGAGGCAGAGGGCAAATTTATTCAGGACATTCATATTCACTCGAGGGATCGGCCTATTCCAAAACACGATACGGCAATTCTCTATCTCTTATGGTAGTGGTTCTCAACTGGCATAGTGTCCACCATCATCACAGAATGACAAGCCGTGACCCTAAACAGAATTTAAACTGTTATTTCCGATGTAAAATACTTATTCTTACCAAATATTGATGAATAAGGATTGAATAGGACTATAAAGCTGAAATCATCATTAAAAATCAAATAACAGTCATTTTAACAGACTTATGTACTGTTTCTATACCTTTGCTGTATGAATATTCAAAGAAATGTTTCTGGGAAAGGCCTATGGAAAAGGGTTCCACAATCAACTTTTGGGCCCCCACCCACCAGTTGGGAAACACTGTCATATGGTATTGAAACTATAAGCAAAGGTCTGCAACATGAAACAGTCTCCAAGGTGCACAAACTTGTGACCAATTTTTATCGCAATGTGTCCCAGTTCTCCTGAGGCCTTGGAAGTTGTGGGAGAACTCATGTTAAAGCTCTGACTGAGCTCTTCCAATGCAAAACCAAGTCTTTATTATAGATATCGGTCCTTCATTGGGATTAAATCAGCCGATAGCTGACATAGTAAAATACCCAAATATCAACCTATGATTTTAATGGAATCGCTGCTGGCTTGTATTGCTTGTATTTACCCAACATTATCACTACTGTTAATAATCAGTACATGTCTCTTCACTGTCATTATGTGATTCTACTGAAGACTGACTTACATAGTCTATCAGTGTTACTGATAATGTTTTAGAGACAGTGGTCACAATGTTTCGCTTGTGTATCTGCTATAGAACAATGAAATATAGAAATACTTATTGGAAAAACAGATTATTGATGTTAGCAAAAATATAAAGCAAATTAATAGTTGTCGTAAGGGAGAAAAGTATTTAAATCAGTGCATCATTTCCCCCCCAAGACAGAGACATTATTTCAGGATAAACCCATATCGACCTGAAGTAGGCGGTCATAATGTTATGGCAAAACGTCTAATTGAAATGCACGTGTTGTTGTTGTTGTTGTTGAACAGGAGACTTGCCAAGTCCACCCTGTTCCTGATCCCTCTGTTTGGGATGCACTACACTGTGTTCGCCTTCCTGCCGGAGACCACCGGAGTCGCAGCACGCCTCTACATCGAGCTGGGCCTGGGATCCTTTCAGGTACAACATTTACTCAGCTGTCTCCTTTATGCAAAGAGAAGTAAATATTTACTCTTATCCCCTCTTTGTTTATTTATAGAAAACCTTGATCTTAAAAAACGTGAAATTATGTTATTGTATTTTTTATATATTTGATGATCATGAATTTTGAATCTATGTTCTGTGAGCGTCTCCATTACTTAACTAACTTAATTAACTGTAATGCTTTGCTAATTGTTTGAAAACAATTTTGAGCAGAAATGTGTGTTGTTTTGATTAAATAAAGGACAGCTTGATTTATTTTGATATTTATTCATTGTGAAATTTAACCAAACTTAACATAAACATTTCAGTCAGCAATAGAGCACTACTCTTATGGAGACAAAATACTAATGATACATAGATAAATAAGATAAAATCAGCTGAAAAAGGATCATGTTTTTGTTTTCTTTCTGATGTGGCCCGTAGGTAACCATAATGTCTTTTTATCTTTTGCAGGGTTTTGTCGTTGCACTCCTTTATTGCTTCATGAATGGAGAGGTAGGTCATACTTACAACCATGTGACGAGTAGCACACCTCTCTGTCTAAGAGCAATCTTGTCGAGACTGGACTCAATCATAGTTTTCTCCGCAATATGTCCAGTCCCAAAGGAAGGTCACAAAAACAGGAATGAGAATTGACAATGAGTTTCCTTCAAAGGTCAGATGTTGAAATGTGGGTCTCTCCAGGGAGCGGCAAATGGTCAGCCGTGTTTTGAAAAAGATGAATGGCACATTGAACCTTGAAACTTTCCTTTGATATCTGCGGCTCCATAAAAAAATCATTTCGGGGCAAAAGTCGAGTGATGTAAAATCTACTCCTTTTGCTCTGACACTGAGCACGGTATTAGGTGGAATCCTCAAGTGCTTGTCGGCATAATTTAAAAACACTGGGTTCGCTTTTATACCGTTTATACTGACTGCTGTTTCACAAACCCGATTTCTCCTGTTTGCAAACTCTTAGCTGTCAACTTTCTCCTCTAGCTCATTTGGGGTTTTTAAATGTATGGATGCAGCTGTGTCTGGCCAACAATTACATTATGCTGTTATGGGCAAACATGCTGACGATGTGCTATTCACCTTATTCCGGAAGTTTGCGTGGGTGACGCCATGAATTGTGCCCGCCCCTTTTCTCCTATAGATACAGACGGCATCTCATCATAGAGGGGGCGTGGCTTCGCCAAGGAGGGAAATAGAATCTTTTGGGAAACACAGTCTTTCACTCTTTTTAGCCGTTTTCTGGCAAAATATATATTTTTTTTTATCACATAATCACATCAATAAGGTGAATAGATACAGATGGCGTCGTGTAATAGAAGGAAATATAAACATATTTATCACCTACAAATAAAGTCAAGTCTAAATTGGGTCCATATGGATGTTTATTCACAGCAGATTGTTCAGAAGAAGTGATAATTGGAAGTCGTAGCTAACGGTAGCTAGCGATAGCATTAGCACAATGCTAACATGAAGCATTATGTTAGTATTCTCCGTTTCTTATGTATTTATGAGCTGTTGAACCACTTTGCTCCTCTCCATGTCTTTGTATCTTTATTTCGTATAAAAGTATATTCATAATTCAGCATTTGTTAAAGTAGTTTTTGAATAATCAACAGCTTCCTTGTGAGTATTTATTTTATTTTACTGCATAGCTGCCTTTGTGCCATGACCTGTTGGAGTCTGTATACACACAAATATCAGTAGCAAAAGAGTTGTTTCATGATTGTTTGTTCCAGTCCGAGCTCTAACAAACCCTCACATCTCGATTCTTTTGTCTGTGAAGCAGAGTTTACTTAGCCTGGCTAACACCAGACTAAAATCACAAGTGATATTTAGTCTGGGGACCACCAATTCATTTTCTCGTAGGAGAGGTGTGGTTTACGATCGTCCATACTCGTTTATTGGGCGATACGAAAAAAAAAAAAAAAAGTCTCTTGCGTCTGCACGTAGCCACAGCCAATCGTATCATCGTATGAGATGACGTATGACGTACCCGCTGTAAACTTTTGAATATAAACTATTTAGAACAAGGTCTAAAGCTTGATCAAAAAATACCATCGTGTCTGCTGCTGTCATGTTGGATCCGTAAATAAACTTTTTTTTATTATTATCCGTAAATAAACTACAAGCTTCCATATATCGAATAGCGCGTCATCGTCTTGCCGTCCCTCCTCGCTCTGTGATTGGTTCCCAAATCCACCGGAGATGTCGGCTATGGTCCCCAGGCTGTTGTGCAGTTCGAAATAATTCGAGCGCACACAGCAGCATGGTGTTAGCCAGGTTAGAGTTTACTGTGAAACCCAATAAAAATCAGCACAGTCTTCTCGGATCGCAGTCAATCAAAAATGTTTTATAATAAGAAGCAAACAGCAGTTGCAAATGACTGCTTTTCTATGGGGAATAAAAAGGTTTTACTACAAAGATCGTTGGTGCAGGAACTTTATGTACTATGCGGTGCAAAAACTTTTCAAATATTTTATTGATCTTTATACTGTATATTAAAAAACGCAATTCCCTTCAGCCCTTTGCAATAAACCAACGCACGTGCTGGTGTTTTGATCATGTTTTCTGCAGCATGGAGTTTGCTCCGAGCTCTTTAATACTAGCACTGGAGCGAGACCCATCAATATAATCTCTCTCTTTCCTTTGGACAGCATTTAACTCATGGGAGAAACATGTCCTGTAAAAGCTTAAAAACATGGACAAGCTGTTGTTAATGTAATGTTAATGTAATAAGCCCGCACTTAAACTTGACATCTGAACCGTGCCATTCCCTTGCTCATTTGAGGAAAGATCTAAATGCCCCGTACTCACACGACCCGAGCTGCGGTCGATTTTGTCGGCAGGTTTAATGTGGAGGAGAAGAAAAATATAATGGTGCATTCCATTTGTACTTGGAAGTCAGAATTTCCGACCTAACAGTGGGAAATTTCAACTGGAATGCCCCCCTATGTCGGATTTCCCACTGGGAAAGTCGGACGATCCTCACATACCCCGAGTTAGAGAAAACAACATGGTGGCGCACGGTGTTAGTTGTCCTCCTTTGACGCTCGCTGTCACTCAGTTCTTGCGTAGAAGTTGAGCCACTGCGGTTGTAAAATGGACTGTTTGCTCTGCGATACTAATGTTGCTAAAGTCCCTCACGGGCTAATGCCAATTGTGCTCTCTTGTCGATTTGGAACATTATTAAAGAGATTGTAAATATAACCATACTGTTCAGGTTTATAAAACAAATAAGTTAGGGCCATATTATGTTGGATTTTTATCAGCATGGCAGCTTAAATGTTTCTGATTTATTTTACTGTCATTCAAATTTCCGACTTGACAACTGGCTCCGAGTTCTGACCATAGACTGTATATAAAATAAATGGACAGCTTCTCCTCACTCCTCCCCATTCACCATAATGACCACGCTCGTGGGGGAAATCATGGCGGATTTACAGACTCCCCCTCCCCAGCTCTGACAAAGCATGTTCCTAAAAAGACTCTTGCGTGACGTGTAGCTCGTGCAGCTCCAATGTTAACACTCCAACCCTCATTAAGTACGAGATTTCTAAAATTCTTCTGACGAAAACCAGCCTGGTCTCCTTAATTGTAACTAACCCAGCGTTATCACAGGAGGAATATCTAGCTCTAGATAGTTCCAAAAAAATTGGGACCAGGCTTTAAAGTTGTTTTTAACGTCCAATGCTTTTCAATGGGGGACCAGCGGCGATATGGAGTTACTACAGCAATGGCGGAGCAATGGTGGCCCCTAGTGTTGTGGCCAAAAAGCAGAGCAGCCAGCGGCCATTGGTTCTGATCTCCCAGGACAAACGTAACGCAGCATAAGAAAGCAGTGAAACAATGCAAGTCTATTATGAGCCTCGCCTCGACCAATACTGTCCTTGTACCAACAAAAATGTGGCCGGGAGACTGCGCCAACGACCCATTGAACCATTGCCAGTCACTCACCACATAAATACATGGCGGGTGAAGCGTACCCAAGCACAGTAGTACAGTATGCATTGGTCAGAGCTGGATTTGACAACCTGTGATTCATGGATGAAAGCTCTAACCACTGAGTCCCTGTTGCCCCAGCACCAACACTGTCTGGATTACCTCTTACTGTCAGCAGAAGGAATGAACTGTCAGGAATCTTATCCATGACCAATTTAGCTGTTGTTTCATTATGTTTAAGATTACCTATCCTGATTGAAGGCACTAACGGGAAAAGGGCTCTTCTATCTTCGTTTTTATCAGTTGTATTTTCGTCCGCAGGTGCAGGCAGAGCTTCGTCGGTGGCTGTGGAAATGTCACAATCAGAACCAGCTCACTCCGGCCAAACGCAGCATCACCCAAATCACGATACGAACCAGAGGAGAAGTGGGAGGACCTCCATCTACGGGAAACGTCTCCTCCGTGTGACCAAAACAGACTTTTGTTTAAGAGTAGAGCTGCGTATGAACTCAGAGACCAAGAATATAATCTCCCAGGAGTATTCGGTGATGGACATTTATCTCTGGAAGAAGGTGGAGGAGGACGAAGAAACCTTTTTACATCTTTTTTGTTTTTCCCAAAAGACACAATTGCTTCGATGTGTTCAATGTGTTACCCAGCAACGATCAAGACAAGTATGGGACGTGGAAACTGCACAGTCATGAAGTTAGCCTATTGCAGAAACTATATGTTCTGACTTGAATGGCTTATGCAGGAAAGTTATATAAAAGAAGAAAGTTAGATGCTGGAGTGGTACTGCTCGGAGCATTGAACATCTGGGAAATGTAACAACCAAGTATTTTGGAAGGAAAGAGAAAACGTATCTACTCCAGTTTCTTTTTTCTTCTGCAAATATATTATGTCTCGGATACTTCATTCTCTTTATCTGCAACAACTTTTCAATGAAAGAAAAAAATGGCATCACCAAAACGGTTCAAAACTTGGCGTTCCCATTTTAATGCAACTTTTCAACATGATCAAATCGAAAGCTGGCTAATGGCGCAAATGGAAATTACGAACCTTTTCACCATTTTACGAACAGGAAGAGGAGCCTTGATGCTTTTAAATACTGAAGACGCCCCAGGATTGTGACCCTGGACAAAGTCGGGGTTGGTCACGGACTGCAGTCGTGTTTGTAGTTGCTCCACGCTTGCTTTGATTTTAATGAGCGGACACTGGGGGGGGAAAGACGGCGGATTTGTGCAAAGTTGCTTTAATCCCACAAATCAATCTGGACTCGGCGCGTCGTCCGAGGTGCTCTGATCAAAACTGATTACTCTCCCTCCCGTTTGCCGCCCGTGCGCCGTAATGATGTGGCAGAAACCAAGGACTAAGCAACTTCTTCAGAGTCCTGGGTCAAAACAAAAAGAAATGGAGTGTACGTGCTTAGAAGTAGGAAATCTGTTTGAATGTACATTATGTAAAAGATGACCCATGCTAAAGTTTACTTCTGTTTGAATCTAACCTATTTGTTTTAAGTGTGTTCCCGACATTATTTAGGGATTCTGTATGTCTCTCCTTTAGGCCTAGAGGTTGTGTGGCGGGACAAGAAGCTGCATGTTTATGGTGAACATGGTGGACTTTCTGTTGAAGCTGCTCAGTGTGGACTGATTGAGAAGAGTGGACTAGAAAGTTGTGAACTGGACTCATTTGAAAACTTGATCACATGGACCAAGCCTTAGGACTCAACCAATGACTTAGACTTTGACATGAAAAGACTTGACATCACTCCTTGTCATTAAAAAGCACAAGATGGAGGTGAAAAATGCTCTAAATCTCAAAACTAAATCAGTTTTTTGAAAATCTCTACCGTGACATACCAAATGTCAATAGATCCAGTATTGCGTTGTTTTTTTTTTACCAAGATCTTTTACTGATGATGGGAGAGTGTGACCACTGCACTAAGCCTGCTCCAGCACATCCCAAAGACTCTCAATGGGTTCAAGATCTGGACTCTAGTGGCCAATCTGTGTGTGAAAATGATGTCTCATGCTCCCTGAACCAGTCTTTCACAATGTGAGCCCGATGAATCCTGGCATTGTCATCTTGGAATCATCAGTGAAGAAGAAATCCATTGATGGAATAACCTGGTCATTCAGGATGTTCAGGAAGTCGGCGGATCCCGTTATTTGGGCAAACAGTGTTGATGAACCCAGACCTGACCGATTGCAGATCATAACAGCCAAATCCAGGTGGTGGAGTGTATGTATGACACATGCCGTATAGAAATGTCTTAACAGATTCACACAATGCTAATTAGAATTGCTGTTTACCATGTCTGCCGAGATTCCTTTCTAATCAGAGCTGCCTATAGAGAATATGTGGTGGTTTTCATACTAGTTTTAAAATGTACATTGAGCCTCAACAGCCAGTGCCAAGCTGGAGTGAGCTTAATTAATTCCAATTCCAGCCGCAATATCCTTGTTGATTGGAGAAAACCACTGGTTTTAGACGTGAAATTCCTCAGAGGAAGAGAGAATACATTGACTAGAGCATGAATCTGATTTTTTGTTTACTCCAAAGCTTTTCCCATCTGTAACAATGACACACACTGCTCGCACAGGAGACGAATGACTTCCTAAAGACCACTCTTCATTGTTTTCAGCTGAATGATGAATGTAATGTACTGTATCAATGTCAACACGTTACAACTGCTGCTGACCTGCTCTCACTGTGGGACACTCACTATGACTATGACCAAACAAGTATTACAATGATTGAAATAAGGCTTTTTGCAAATGATTTTTGTTCTACTTTATTGCTGCTAATGATATACAGTGGGGAAAAAAGTATTTGGTCAAATCCCCATAGACTTTGTATTGGATTTCAGCCAAATACTTTTTCCCCCCACTGTATATATCTATATATATATAATACTGCCTAGGATGCTATGCTACTGTAGATGTTTACATGCAATGGAACTTGATATAAAAACATAGTTCCACTTTTCATCAAATTGAGATATTTGCACAGAAGCCACAGAGTGATGCTAGTAAAATTATTGTAACCGCTATATTTATTTGTAAAACTAATCACAAGCCTCTTGGCAGCTACTGTAATGATTTATGCTTGATAGAAGTAATTTTGAAATATGTGCAATTTTAATTTTATGCACCGCAGACGTAAAAGTGCCATTGATTGAGTTTGTTTGCACAGTATTATAAACATCGCATTATCTAAGGAATGTCTCACAATCTCCTGGACATTATCCTCATCACGACTTCAACAAATCAAGCTAAAGCGAAAGGCATTGTGAATAAGCTATTTTCTGCTGAACTTACAAAAATGAATGTAATGTTATTTTTGAGCGTAGGCCTGTATTATTCATGTGTATTCAAGGAGAACAATGGATTTGGTGTGTCATGTAAATGTTGTACAAACTTAAAATATTGTTCTTTATCTGTAAATTAAAACTCATGCCATTTTTTTCCTGGTCTAAAGAGTGTTTTATTTTCAAATGATCCATCTCTATCTTGAACTGTAAACAGAACAGAGGGTAACAGCGACCCCTAACGCAAACAACGTGGACTTCAAGCACAATTTCATGACGTTTTTGCACGTGACAAGCGTAACAGTTTGCAATGCCAAAAGCTGTGTCTCCTTTAGTTGTTTTGATTTATTTATTATCATTTAGACCAATTTAGCCCAAAAATCAACAGGCAGAGGAAAGCACTGGAGTGACGTGATCTCTATCTGAGTAATATTAAAGGTCCTATAGCTAATCTTTTTGCATGAATTTTAATTTGTTTGTTTTTTTCCCCAAGCTCATTCCCAATTTCTCTCAAGGATTCATTTCTAGCCTCTTAACCCCCACCTGAACTGAACACATGTTCTCCAATTTGGTTTTACCCAAAACTAAAAGCTTCTTGAAATAAGTGTCAAAAACGTAATGAAAAAGCGATGAAAAAGTGACAAAAATGTGACAAAAGGGCAACAGAAAAGTGACCAAAAGCGCAAAGCATGGAAAAAATCCATTTAGATGAGTTTTGTAGGTCTTTTAAATGAGGCTTATACAGAGGCTGTAAGCTTTTCGATTTGGGTGAAGCTGAACTGGGGAAAATGCACTCGGTTAAAGGAACAGGCCACCGTTTTTCCATACTGAGATATGTTCTTACCTGAGCTTAGACGAGTTGATGTGTACCTGTCTTTGTGTGTGCGCTCCGTCACGCAAAAAGACCAAAGATGATGTTAGCATTTGGCCTCTCCCAGTATATTCCTATAGCTCCACACGGGGGTGAAGTTTGAAGCGACCACGCTCTTCCACGGGCACAAAGACAAAACAGTTACGCATCAACTCGTCTAAGCTCAAGTGAGACATAACTCAGTATGGAAAAACGGTGGCCTGTTCCTTTAAGGCCTTTAATGTAACTACAGCCCTGCTACGTCACGATGAATAAAAAGGCCTAATGATAAAATGCAACACACAATACAAAGGTCACACGTCAGTTCTTACAAAACCAAAACTATTTTTAACCTCCATTAATTAGTAAAAAAATGAAGTTGCCATTAAGTATGAAGACTTTCAAGCATAAGCCTACCTGTGCTAATAGAAATAACAATAATCATGTAATTACAACACCACTTTTACCACAGATAGCTTTATTTTTGCAGTCAAAAGTACACAACCCGGACATGAAGTGGACACAACAATGCATTTTACACATGGCACAGTCACAGGTCGAACAGAAAGTCAGTGACACATTTTTATATCAAGATATTTCCTGCTTTTCAATGTTTTTTTTCTTTTACATATTCACATGCATACTTAAGATTACACTCACCCAAACTCACCCGCACTCACTTCAAAGTATTGGCAAATCCCTTTTTATCGAGACGCGAGTGGCCACTCCATAAGCAATGGATGTACAAAAAACACTATCACAAACATTACGGTCATTTCGGAGCGGTCCACCTGTGCGCCAAAAATATATATACACTTTATTGGATATACTACTGTATGCTCAAGAAAAGACATCATTTGTACACCATGGCAATTATCAGTATTAATATTTTCAGCAGGCAACATTTAGGAGAAGCTGAGCAACAACAGTACATTCGAAAAATCCAAATTGGCAATTCAGAAGAAGTTGCACACACGCTCAGGCACGAAAACCTCCACAGGACGGAAAGTAAAAATGGTCAATGAAATAATGACAGATAGCTATAGAGCTAAGCAGTGGTTGTTTCCCTGCCTTTAATCAGCTTACAGTCCAAACACACAGGCACAGCAATGAGCCATAACATTATAACAACCAAAACGGAAATGAATTTGCAATATAGAAAGTAAAAAAACTGAATTTCCCCACAAATTATTCATAAAATGAGCCTGAAAAAGAGACTCCTTCACTTCAGCAGACTCGTTTGATAAATATTGAAAGAAATGTTAATAATATGTTCTTATAGCCTGACCTGTGTATATTTATACCCTGTAATGTTCGGTAATGGACTCGAACAGTACAGGACTTAAGACTAATTGTGACATATCTTTGTTTACAGGCTGTAACACATAAGGTTATTCTCATAGCTTAGTTTCAAACATTATCTTTTGCACAGTTCTGTCTCACTCACTTGACAATACTTTTCTGGCTTTTAACTCTAAAACCTTTCAGCTTATACTGCCACGATGAAAGGACGTCGCCTGTGGCATCCTCCTCACCCGTCAGTGGTCATAATGTTACGGCTCATCGTTGTATAGCCTCAAATATTGCACATATATCGGTTTTGTTTTGTTCCATGGCAAAACAGCAAACTAAATGATAAGCCATGTGCGTATACATAGGCCTACTGCAGTTGCCTTATTCCCTTTTTTACACATTTGTAGCAATAAAATAATAAGGAAATGAATATGTTACAGAAAACATAAAGGGGCAATATGCAGGATTTAATAACGAGGAAACAAACTGACTTTTTCCACACAAATAAACCCTCAATTTTAAGAGTAGCTGTGGAAAACAATAGTAATATAAAGCATTGACTTGTGTCCCAACAAACTATCAATCAAGATTTATCGGAACTTGCTTGGTTTGAAATTGAAAAGTTGTAAAATTCATGTAGTTTTAAGTGATAGGCTGTATTTGAACTTTTTTTTTTGGCACAATCGACAGAACAGATGGATATCCCTACACAACTAAAAAATAGCATTAATTATTTGTGTTTTCTATAACCAAGATGACTTTTGCTCTGAAATCCTGCATATTTACCCTTCCTCCACTCCAGTGCCACAAAAACAGCGCAGCGACACTGCCCTCTAGTGGTCGATAAACATCACAGACACGTTCATAGTGAGTCTCCCTTTCTCTCTTGACTGTAACAGCTTTGAGACATGGTCGTTTTCTTCCCGAGCCCTTTTTTCTTTCTTTCTTTCTTTCTTTTTTTTTTTTTATAGCTCAGAGTGACGGCTGGTGATAGTTGCACAAAAAACAGCAGCAGTAGCTTAGCTTAGCATACAAACTTGAGTTCCTATATCAATATTGAAACCTTCTCAGTGAACGAAAATACCCTTTTTACACCGCGCTCAAGTCGCTCGGTCCGAAGAAGGCCAAGTAGATTCACATACAGAACTGTGCAGGGAAAGCTAAGACAGGTACTTCCGGTCCAGTACTGGCCTTTTCCACTCTGAGATAAGTTCTTACCTGGGCTTAGACGAGTTGATACGTAACTGTCTGGTCTTTGTGCGTGCGCTCAGTCGCACGAAAAGACCAAAGATGTTGTTAGCATTTAGCCTCTCCTCCTCTAGTCTATGGGGTCAAACAGGGTGAAGTTATAAGCGACCAAGCTCTTCCACGTTTCCCCTATTTAAAGTACAGATACAGGCGGCATCTCTGGCATTGCCCATATATGGTCAACAGTTTAGAGAAAAATCTAAACTTTCTCTAATTATTCAAATAACACTTTAACAAATGCTGAATTATTGATCGTTTTCTACTAAATAAAGATACAAAGACATGGGGAGGAGCAAAGTGGTTCAACAGCCCATTAATGCATAAATAACGGAGATGCTTCATGTTAGCATCGTACTAATGCTAAAGCTAGCTAAAGATAGCTACTACTGCCGTTTTGTCGCTTCTACTGAACAAGCTGCTGTGAATAAACATCCATATGGACCCAATTTAGACTTGACATCATTTATATGTGATAAATTACTTTACATTTCGCCAGAAAATGGCTTAAAAGAGTGGAAAATTGTGTTTCCCAAAAGATTCCCACTCGGCGAGGCCACGCCCCCTTCTATGTTGACATGCCTTCTGTATAGTTCCACAAAATTAAACATGTCGAGTTTCTAAGTGGATAAAAAGGGTACTATATTGTAAGGCGTAATAACACTTTAGGAGCACTTCGACGTCCCTGAAGTAATATCTTCACTTTACTGTGTGGACGTCGAAGTGCTCCTAAAGTGTTATTACGCCTTACAATATAGTACCCCTTTTATCCACTTAGAAAATCTAGCTACTCAGGTAACCATATTTAAATAGGGGAAACGTGGAAGAGCTTGGTCGCTTCAAACTCCACCCCCGTCTGACCCCATAGAGAAGAGGAGAGGCCAAATGCAAACGACATCTTTGTTTTGTTTTTTTGCATGACTGAGCGCACGCATACAGACCAGACAGGTACGCATCAACTCATCTAAGCTCAGGTAAGAACATATCTCAGTATGGAAAACGGTGGTCATTCCTTAAAGCACAGTACTGTAAATATCATTACCTTTTTGGCTACTTCAGACACTTCAAGATACGACGACCAGACTTGGGCTCATGGCAATACAGATGCATGGCACTTTTGACAGATGCAATGACTTCACGTACCGTATAAATAGTAAGATTACACATTGAAAGGATATGTACATCACTTCACGAGTTTTGCAGAAAATAAATACATTCTTGGAATAACCCTCCTCAGTGCAAAAGTTACAAATTCTTTTGCTCATTTATAAGAAAGAGTTTATGGGCCGAAACACTACAGGTAAAATGCAATATCGACATAAAGGGCCAGCTTTCATGATAAAATAACAAAACTGTCCTATCTATACATCCTAAGTTTTGCAGTTTATCTTTTTAGAAGCAATATCCAGTTCATGTTGTGGTATTCACATTTGATTGGATTTTTGGAGGTTTTAATTCATACACAATAAGACCCCACAGAGATGACATAATCTGATATCATGTGACCTAATCCCAGCCCGAATATTCAAACATTTTTACGTGTAGTGTCTCGTCACACAAACGGAACCACTCGAGCTCCTTCACAGGTAAAGAAATTACAAAAAAAGAAAAGAAAAAAAAGCACTAACTGAATAAAACAGGTCAAATCATCAACACCTCGCGATTGTCAAAAGCTGAAACATTAAAGCTCTGCGTGTCCACTTTAATGTTTGTCACTCCAACTGCAACGATCAAAATGAACTACTCGACTATTACAGTAACTTCCGGGACGCGCCCGAAGTCGTACGACCCAAACGCACAAAAAAGGTGGCTGAAATGTAAATAGAAGCAAAACACTGAATAGTTTGCAAATCTCATAAAAAAGGTCCCTTTCTCCCTTGCAAGTGTTTCAATTGTTAATCCTGTAATGCTAATCGGCATCCAAAACTGCTTCCTGCTTTCTTTTTGTATTGTTAAAGTTTCTTTCCCCTCACCTGCTGCCTCCATCGGAAATAATGCTCTATTTGGCCACGAAATGCATGAGATTATTTACATTTTTGTTCCCACTTTTTGTCATTTGGGTGATAAAATACAGTGTAAGTAACTCGTAGTCTTTCTTTCTTCCAATTGAAAATACATTTGCCACTACTCTTTTGTATTGTTAAAGGGATATTTCAGGATTTTTGACATAAGGCCTCGTTTACTAGTTATCCAGAATGTTGCTGATTTCTGGAGATATTTTTTTGTAATTCATGCAGTTCTTATATTTGAAGAGTTTCGTGGCGCTAGGCTAATGCAAGGCTAGTGCATTTCTATGGTATCAGCTAGCCTGCATTAGAAACAGTCTGACCCGCTCCACAGTGCACCTGAGGCAAATCACTTATAACGCCAGACTAACAATATAAATGTCAGTGTCGATAGAATAATTTTAACCATTTTGCATTTAAAATACCTTATATTTGAGCAGCATCTGCTTCGTGGTTGTATAAGCTACGCAGCGGCGGAGTGATCTACTAGAAAATAGTCCCTCATAATGCGATCAATCATGTGATGCAAGGTCAGTTATATCGACACAGACATTTATATGGTTAGTCTGGTGTTATAAGTGATTTGCCTCAGGTGCACTGTGGAGCGGGTCAGACTGTTTTTAATGCAGGCTCGCTGATACCATAGAAATGCACTAGCCTTGCACTAGCCTAGCGCCACGAAGCTCTTCAAACATAATAACTGCATGAACTACAAAAAAAATATCTCCAGTAATCAGCAGCACTCTGGATAACTAGGAAATGAGGCCCTATGTCAAAAATCCTGAAATATCCCTTTAAAGTTTCTTTCCCCTCAACTTCTGCTCCCATCAGAAACAATGTTCTATTTGGCCACGAAATGTATGAGATTATTTACATTTTTGTTCCCACTTTTTTGTAATTTGGGTGATAAAATGTATGTGTAAGTAACTCATATTCGCCGAACAAACAAAACAAAAATAATCGACGATCAACAGCAGGAATAATTCTGTACATTCTTCAACGGAAAACGCTGAAAAAAATAATGTTTGTTGATTGGAAATTAAAAATCGAGAGCGTTGTGGCAAGACTAGGCACTTTGGATTATGAGTGTAGAAGATGACACATTGTAACTCTGTATTTCTTTCCAAAATTATGGCACTGTTGTTAAATCAATTTTTTTTTTCTGTGTGTGAGGATACATTTTTAAAAGCATAAAATCCTATAGAGTACTTCATATAATTGGCACTACGTTCTCAAAAATACTGATTTGTTTTTGTATAAATAAAGTTTTTTTTTTTTTTTCGAGGATTCTCTGGCTCCTTAAATTGTATGAGATCTACAGATTTGGACTCCAGTTTCCTTTTGTCGTCGAAAAGGTCGTTTACAATACCGAGTAATGAAAAAAAAAAAAAAGCAGAAATTAACGACACAAACGTTTTCTGACCTAGACACAAAATCTCACTATTTACAAAGTCGTATTTTTTTTTTTTCTTTTCTTTTCTTGACATACTCTGTACTTCACGGCTGTAGAAACAAAAAAAAGAGATACATTTCGAAATAATGTGAGCGGTTTGTACACGCGAAAAAGGCGAAATGTTTGGTTGAGATTTCACTTTGGACTATCACTACAGTAAAAGATCCAGTCTGGCGAACACCTGCATCATGGCACTTGAAGCACACAATTTTTTGTTTTTTTTTACACGCAACAACAACGGCCAACGAGACCCCTCGGATTTCACGAAATTTCAGCAGCAAATTTGCCGCCGGAGCAAAGAAATGTCAAAGTTTGTAAAATTTGGCAGTTGTTAAAAAAATGTAAGTGCTTTGTTTGTTTTTTTAAAAGAGCGAACAACACAACTAAAAGTTTGCAGAGGGGGGAAGCTAGAAGATGCTTTAAGGACTATTACTATTACTTTAGTCAAGAAAAAAAAAGGCAAAAATAAGTGCAAATAGTGATTTTTACACAATTTCATTTCTCCTCCATCTCTCGAGTACTGTTTTTGTTTGTGTGTCACTGAAACTTCACATAAATATCCATCTAATATCTATTGTGTGATCAGATTTCATTTCCTTCCCTCCCCCTTGCGTAATTCCCGCCTCTGCTCAGTAAAGTAAATGCTCAGGTAGTTGTGCGTCTTTTAAAAAAAGTGCAAGTGATTGTTACTGTAACGTCGCGTCTCATCGCATTCAAATAAAACTTGATAAACGCTGAGGACGGGGGCCGCATTGGGTTGTTGCTATGACGTCAGGTGTGGTTGTCACGGTGACGCGCTGGGCGGCAGCCTCCGCGGACCTCCACCATAGATTTATAATAAAACTCTGTAACATTTCATAACATCTACACACAACTAAACATTTCTAAAGCATCGGTCAATTCTTAATTGATCATTTACGAGGCTTTCCTCATTATTTTTTTTAATCATTAATGTGTGATGCCATAGTAACACAGTGCCACCGTCCTTGACTGGCGCTAGACTGGAATGGTTAAAAGCCCCAATACTATTAGTGGAATAGAATTAGTTCAGTCCTTCAGTATATTGTGATAGAAGAGTTAATTATAAAGCTAGCACTGTACAGCTTAAAATCTGTGCACTCTATCTGTCAGTGTTTGTAAACCAGAAAAATCAAGTGTAGAGCCTGTAAGATAAGAAATGGGTATGGGCTACTATTACTTTTGAGTCTAAACACATTCATGGTCTGAGCAGACACAATAGTCCGTACTTTTGTGCTCATTCAAAAATGATGAGGAATGCTTTTCAAATGTTTCATAAATGTTGAATTATTTACGAATACTTGACAAATGCTTAATAGTGTGTAGTTATTATGAAGTGTTGCCTAAAACTTTATCATAACCCTATGGAGCTAACTCCATGGCAGCCGCACCTCGCTCCCAGGCGGGGCTCAGGTGGGCAGGCTCATGTTGGCGTTCTCCGCCAGCGGGCTGGACATTCGGATCTGGGAGCTGCTCTTGCTCAGGATGGAGAGCTGGGTGCCCCCGTTCACTCCGCTGCTCGCCAACGATGGGTGCCTCTGCTGCTTCAGGTCCACAGCAAAGTACCGGTTCACCGTCCAGCTGCGCCATTTCCTCTTGATCTCCGACTGCACCTTCAGGGAGAAACTTCACAACGTCATTTTAATGTATCACAGGCTGCATGTGTGGCCCCATGGACACAACCACTCACAAAAGAAAGACTTCAGCTTGTCATTTGTTTTAGCGCAGGAGTCTCCACGCTTTTGCATTCAGACATTCTTGGTGATAATACTAAATTCTTATCTGTAAAGAGTAGGGTGACCAGACGTCCCGAAAAATCTGTGACAGTCCGCAATCCCAAGCATTTGTTCCACATCCCTAGTTCAAATAGCTCTGAAAATCACGTAATGTTCGGCACTGCGGCTGCAAATACAGACAGTTCTATGTAGGGCAGAGGAAGCATCTGGACTTAACAGCAGATAAAGAACAAAACCTTCCCCTTTGCAAATTTTATGGATCTCCACCTGGCCACCCAAGTAAAGAGCTACAAGCTACAATCCCACTGTACTTAGTATTAGTCCAGATTAGACCAGAATGAGTGCATGACATCATCATTACTTTCCCATAAGTTACTTAGTTCTGCTTTAACTAAAGAGATGCCTGTCCGAACAGTAAAGAGGAACAATATAGCGTATTAGAGTGTACATTATTATCAACAGGTTACATATTCATTCATATTTCATAATTTCAAGTAGGGCTGAACGATATGGACAAAATTAAATGTCTCGATATTCATGCCAGATATGATACGATGGGTTAGGTGAAAACCACAAAAGAGTGCAGTTTTATTGATTAAAATCTATATCGTTTATATCTTGCTTCTTCGATTTTAATATTCTGAATGTTCATATCTCGATAACGATACGATAACGATATATCTTTCAGCCCTAATTTCAAGTGACATGATTAAAGCCTGCTGTTGCGACTGCACTGTCTGAAGCACTGTTTACTCAAATGATTGAGTAATGAACACACAGTGAAATGTGGGTAAATATAAACATAATAAAGTCTTGAAATATCTATTAACTGTCCCGGGTGTTTTCGACCTGAGTTCCATCGCCTCTCGAGTCTCCTCAAAGTGTTTTTATCTTGCAAAAGTACAGAAGCTCACGGGTAAAAAGGGTTTGAGGCGCATGTTATACACCAGATTAGAAAAACATGCAAGTCATCAAATAATACAATTGAAATAGTTTTGATAAGTGTATTCTATTTCGACCTCTGTGGCAAACATTTAAGCTCAGTAGAGGGCAGGATTGTAAATAGCAGTGGAGTTGCTGAATGTAATGCGTCTGAATAAGAGACAGGTCTTACCTCTCCGTTCAGGAAACAGTAGAGCACAGCAACAACAAAGCCCTGGGGAGAAAACAGGAAAAGTGCTTCTTTTATGTTTTTGAAATCGGTTTATTTAATGAACAATGGAGACAGTTACTTTCCGACAAGGCAGCTGCTTTTGCAAATGGACCAAATAAAAACACTCTTCAATGATAGCTTCCCAAATTACATGGTTTTGCACATAATATGAGGAAGTTATTGGATGGAACAAATCTACCACAAACTTTGATCAAACGTCAATTATCTTGCTTTCTTGTCATCAACTTTTCGTTTCGTGTTACTTCTAATGACGTGGGGGATCATTACCATGTGTAACCAATAGCAACAATTATGCTTTTGGAATACAAACTGCAAACAAAACAGATAATCATAAAAGAAATCTATTACATAATATTCTTAACCTCTTAACCCCACCTGGACTGACCACGTGTTCTCCAGTTTGGCTTTACCCAAATCTAAAAGCTTAAAAAAACAAGGATGCAAACGCAACAAAAAAGTGACAAAAGAGGGACAAAATGCGACAAAAAGCATTGATAAAAAGCAATGAAAAAGCTGCAAAAAATGACAAAAACATGACACAAAAAGTTACTAAAAAGTGACCAAAAAGCCACAAAAAGTGACAAAAAACGTGGCAAAAACACACACAAAAAAAAAAAAAAAAGATGAAAAAGCAACAAAAAGCAACAAAAAGTGACAAAAAAACGTGCAGGCTCTTGGCGAATTATTTTCCGAGTGGCGGCGCTATAAGTGCCATTCGCCTCCGCCACCTGTGAAGGGGCGTCACAAGAGGAGGTGACTGTGCACTGATGGAAACACGGCTGTCTTGCGTTCTTTCTTAAGCCTTAGGCTCTCACAGGTCAAACTAAAAACTTTATTTACCCCATCGTGAGCTAAACAATGTTCACGTCTCATGAGAAAAAGAGCTACAGCGTCCGCTGTGGCGCGGATCGGCCCGCGCTTGGCGTGAACACGAAGCAAAACAAAAGCACATGTTCACCCCACACAACCACTCTCCTGGACGCGGAGTCAGTCTGGTTGGAGGAAAATCTGTGTCTCCACCCACTTAAATGCGCTAAGTCTGGAGTGGCAAAATCACAAAGTGCGCTCCTACTGTCACGCTATCATCTCCGTTTTGATGCACAAGATCGGGCCCAGTATCTTTTGACATTGCAGAAGCTTTTTGACACAATACCACAACGAATGGGCACTGTAATCAAAGCTAAAGGCGCCACAACACAATATTAGAGCGTGTGACTTTAATTTTTTTGGGTCAGACAGTGTAATTGCAGATAGGAGTAACTGTCTTGAATATTGTGATAAATATCATTGTTTGCTAACACATTCTTTTGTGTTAGGCTGTTATCGATAAAATGTGTAAATCTACGAGTACTAAATACTGTGGATTTTTACGAAAGGAATTTGCAACGATTATGATACATTGTTCCACCCTGTAAGCTGCTCTGTCATGTGTTACCTGGAAGGATCCCAGCCCGAGCTCAAAGACCAGCCTCTCTCTCTTGCTGACGTCTTCAGGGGAGAAGGCGAACACAGTGTAGTGGATCCCGAACAGAGGGATGAGGAGCAGCGTGGAGCGGGCCAGGCGCCTGGAACACACGCATACACACAAAAAACAAACAGACACACAATAGAGACACAACACAGACGTCAGAGCGACCGTAAAACGCAATCAGCTCCTCTCTCAATCGGGCGGCCATCTTGTTTTATCAACAACTTACTGATGCAACACTGTGACACGCTCAGCATCTGTTTGAGTGTTTGAGTATCTAGCTATGACGCCAAAAAAATAAAGATAGATCTAGATAAATTTAAATGACTCAAATGCAGAATATTAATCAAAATTTCACTTGTTCTTTGTCCGACCTGTTCCTAGATGCCTGTTATTTCAAATAATCAGTTGTTGCCAATGGGAATGAAATTGCACCTGTCCTATAGTCCTATATATATTGTCAGTGCTGGGAAGAATACTTTGAAATTAGATTTAGTTACAGAATACTGAATACTTGCCTGTAAATATGTTTTGTAATGTATTCCTTTCTTTGTCAGTGCACTCTATTTTGAATACTTGGAATACTTTCACAGTACTTTGCTTTATATTATCTACAAATGTGGTGTATATATGATGGAAAAAATGTATTTATTTGCATTATGTTTATGTGTAAATATAGCTCAGGCTCACGCCCCACATGTTATGGACTTATTTACCACTAATAAAGAGGCAAAAGAGCACTTTGCTGATGCACAATGGGAATGCAGCAGAGATTACTAAGCTTGTCCTTGGTTATTTAGATATTGTCTCTCTCGATGTCAAGCAATATGAAGCTAAAATTCAATGATTGAGTACCACAATGTATTCTAAATACCTGTATTTTATGTTTACTTTTAGTGGAGTATTCATTACTTCAGCAAAAGTACCTCTATATTGATAAAATAATGTCATAATACTGTATTCTAATTACATTCATCCTGTTTAATTGCTTTAATTGACTAAATACAGAATCTGAGTCACATTGTTTGTTTTTTATAATAATTGTACGTCTTTTTACGCACTCAGTATGAAACTCTTCAGTAAACCTACTTAAAGACTAGATCACACAAAACAGAAGCAGCAAAAGCAGAATTTTTGTCACAGACTTTAAAACAGTGACACGGCAAAATGTAAACACAGACACAGGACAAAGACACAACACCGCACACATCACACACACACAACATTGTAACACTGATGTAGTTCAGTTAAACCCAGCGCTCTTCAGGGGAATATGATCTGTCTCCACTATATGCAAAGAATTTTAACATGTCTCCCGAAACTAATCTTGTCTCGAATATAGACAAATCAACATGAGCCACAAATCATGCAAATTGTAAAAATGGCAAATGATGATCAATCCTTTATTGTCCGCAGTTTTAGAGCCTGGATGGTGTTTATGATGAACTATTTTAATCCTCCAGCCAGGTGATACTGACCATTAGCCCTCGACATCTGGAGAATGGTCTCCGGGCGCCTGCCTAATGCGGCCGCCCGCTGCTCCTACAGGTGGCCCCAGCGGCATTGAAGGATGGGTCAAATAGCAGCAAGTTGTTTTTTCAATTATAATCATTTCTTCAATAATATAATTTCCTATACTAGTCTGAGATGTAATGAAAAGGAAACACAGTTATTGGATCTAGTTTTGTCTATACCTGAGAGCTTCGTACAGCAGAGTGTAAGCTATTTTCAATACATGTAACAATAGTAATTTAGCAGAGCGGTGCAACAGGCTGCATGTGTCCAGACTGACTTTTTAAGAACAAAAGGAGTGGGTGAGTGGAGGCAGGCTGCCACACAGACACACATGCGTGTGCACACACACTTACAGTGTGACGGCGGATAACTCTGACATCCTGCACGAATGCTGCACAGCCTGAGGCTCACTGAAGCATTTCTGAGCACAGCTGCTACACCGCACAAAGACAACACAACACACAGGACACTCTTTAGGACAGACACACTCGGCACTACGCACACGGCTACCAACAGGGGGCAGTCTAAGGGTGTGTGGGCAGTGGGACAGAGGAGCGGGACAAAAGCTGTGATGGGACAGGTTAATGTGACTTTTTAACAGGACATCTTCATGACGGGAGAACATCCCACACACTATTGTGGTATCGGCCCTTCAAGCCCTGTACAGGGTTTACCTCAGACACATGTAAAGAGGTGTCCCGCAGGTAGAGCAAGTGGAAGGTTTTTCCCTCTTAAGTGAATGAGGTCAGGGCCAGCCCAGTCTCACTTTGTGCTTGCCCAAAACCCAAAAGGGTTTGCTAAAGATTTGAAGCAACATGAGAAGAGCGCACTAGTTCACATCATTGTCTATAAATCAAAACGTGTTACTATTCTTCTTATTCTGTTATTAACGCTCAGAATTTATGTCAAATTGAATGTTGACATACAGGTGGTTCCTTTGAGTTACTGGCTTATGTTTTGGGTGATAATACATTACTGCAGTATGTAATAAATGAACAGTTTAACTCAAATAGGAACAAAGAGACGGGACAAACACAGAGTTAAATGTGTGAGCGATACTTACAGGTAAATGCTTGATTCATTCCCTCCGATGTCAGGAGACTGCAGCTTCTGGACCAGGATGATGATGATACCAATAAACAGCACAAAATTAATCTGAAAAACAGACGACAATCGTTTGTCTTTATTAATCATACAGGTCCCAAAAATATACAACAAATAAAAAAATAAACAAAGACGAGACATAATACCATAATTGAAGCAACGACAGGTCCCTTTATCACCCACCAGAGGGCAGTGTGCTCATTCGTATCCCAGCATCTGTGTGAGAGGAAGCCCAACAAAGCCTTTAGTTTCCCTCAATGACAACAGCTTTTTATCAAGGATGTTTTGAAAATTATAATAGACTCACCCATAATCATGGAAGTGGAGCCTCAGCACAGCCCACACAGTCACACAGATGGTGGGGGTCCCTGTTAGAAAAACAATTAATATTTATTACTAATTATTAAAAAATGGCAACAGATGTGATCATAAAACACATTTTTATTTATCAAAATGTCTGTGATGTCTCTAAAGAAACAAATGAGGACATCTGTTTTCTATTAATCACTCGAGATGAAATGAAATATACTGATTGATGCAGAAAAAGTATAATCTCTATTATGAAAGAACTTACCCCACCCCACAAGGGTGTACCAGTAAAAGTAACGCCGCTCAGGGAAGAAAGTCTCCACCAGCAAAGTGAACAGATACAGACCCTCGATAAAGAGCCAGAAATAGTTGGACATGACGCAGTAATGGAAGAAAACCATCACTGCTTTGCACGCAACCTGCAAAAACACATAGAAAGATGTTATTTTATGTTTATGGGCAAAGTATTTACCATGTGATGTCTGTGGGCACTAGATAAAACATGGAGCTGCTGGGTCATTGTTGTAAAATGCCAAAGCAGTAAACGTCATGTCACACATGGCCCGAACACAGAGCACAGGCTGTGGTCACAGGTGGACGGGGCACGACAATGTACACAATGTAATGACCGTAACATGTCAGCGGTGAAGATATAACTGCAATGCCCTGTATCTTTGACAGTGATGTCAAATGCTATGATCAACCAATCACAGCTGTGATCTCAGTTATGTCCCGCCCACATCACATTGATGAGCTGTCAATGTTTTGTTATAGGGTCACAATGAGCATTGATATGCTAATAGCCCTGGGAGAAGGCTTCAACTGGCCTCGCAAAGCCATTAGCATAGCTAATTATTTATCATGGCTGCTTAACAACAGTGAGCAATGCGCTGTTACACACAAAGGCTAAGAGCTTGTTTTGCATCTATAATCAAGGCGTATTAGTCATCCAACACTGTGTCTGCATTGTGTGAAAAATCACATGTGATTGAAGTTCACTCAAAGGTGCATCAGAAACAAGAAGGACTGCGGACAAGTGTGTGTCCCTGACCTTCCTGCCTCACACTGGGCAAATCGAATATTACAGTCACGCTTCCCTGACGAGAATCTGCCTCCACTTCAATTAAACCCACTCATAACAAATATTAACACCAGGCAATTGACCAATGGTCTTCACCATAAACTATATATTTGCCTGCACGTATCAACAGCATTGGTAAATCTGTTCATTTGTGTGAACAGTGAATGTAAAAGTGGTGCTTCATACAGTGTGGGTGAAGCAGTGTTCGTCGTCCTCCTGTGGGAACAGCACTCCGTCCTTTATGAAGACGGATATGGCCCTGAGGATGAACGACACAAACAGGTTCATGTGGATGAAGTTCCTGGTGCAGTGGAGCTTCCTGAAAAACAAAACAGACTCCAGTCAATCACACATAGCAAATCACGCTCCTACATTAATCATAGGTTTATATCAGTCTTTTTTGGGACAGCTTTGACTCAATGGTTAGAATGGTCATCCAAAGATATTACTCCCTGTATTCTATAGAGTAAGACGGTCTGGGGCTGCTCCATAAAGACCTGATTTCTTTGTCTAAATGGAGCACACTGAATCCTGTATTTAATCATTCAAAAATGGTGGCAGCTGATATTTAGTTTTATTCATTTGTTTGCTTCTATTTTTTTCTGTAAGTCTTTTCTTTAAAACTAAAAGACGTTTTTGTGCCCTGTTTTGTTTCTTTCTTGTGTCTTTGTGTCTCACCTGAACCTGCAGAGTATGACCATGGCAGTGGTCAGTGACACCAGGGACGTGCTGTAGCCCACAGTGTACAGCGCTTTGACCGAGGCGTAGAACATGTCCTGTAGGAGGCGACAGTCGCGTTAGTCACTGATATAAACTCCTGGAGATGAAGCCAATGCAGTAAATAAACTTACGTGTTTAGTAATATTTTCGAAAAAGAAGCAGACGTCCACGTAGTGAGGGTAAGGTTCGGACCAACCGTACTCTGTGCAGTTACGGCTGATTTTTCCCATTTCTGACAAAAAACAAGAACGCAAACCGGGTTTAGGGTTAGTTCACTGATTACGTTTGTTGTGGACTTTTCAGCAACTGGCAAACTTTAGCGCACCTTTCATGATTTCCTTTTATAGAATTTTAGACAATTTAATAGAAATGCACCGATCCAGCTTTTTTGCTACCGATGCTGATACTGGGGTTTGAGTATCTACTGATATCCAATATTTACCAATAACAACTTTCTTAAAAGTGGCTTTCTCTGAGTGAAAAATTGAACTGACTCTTTTCTCCAGTTTATTATCATGATGCTACAGATCAATTATCAGTTATATCTATTGAAAAAACTCTTGGATAAACATTTAACAAGGATCACTGGACTTTTCTACAAATATCCTTGGGTAATGACAGGATTTAGGCTACATTGATATAAACAACTCACATTAAGTGATCTGATCATTACAAATATGTTTGATCAGTTATTTCATAAACTAAAACACAAACACTAACATTTTATTAGGCCACACTAGGTATTTCTGTCATTGTTTCTGGCCCAGCCTTGATTTGTTATCGCTAGCATTAGCATTCACCCCCTAGCTTTAGCATGCTGTTTCACGCAGCGATCAAAAATACATTTGCAGAGATTAAGTAAGTAAGCAAACTGTATTTGTATATCTCTTTTCACAGAAACAAAGTCACAAAGTGCTTCACAGTAAAACAGATAATAATGGCTTACGAACTCAGTGATTGAATACAGTAGAGTTGGGGAAATTCTACAGCTACCATGGAGATCCGCCATCTTTGCAGCTGTTAGCATACATTTCCATAGACCAACATTAGCTATAAACAGCATAAAAGTGGAGAAAATAGCCGTGGAACAACTCCGTTAGCTGCTGAGTTACTGCTGGTAAATACATCTAACACACTGTGGTGTCCAAGTGTTTTAATGTGAACAATAACTTCTGTATTTTAACTTTTAAAATCTCAATTAGTTTACAATTGCTGCTAATCCCATAATGCTTAGCGATATGAGATCACATTCCCGAACTCTGAAAGTTGTGCTTTTAGAGCGATGAGAGCCAAAAGTGGTATTGGTTCAAAATCGGATAGTTGAAGCCAATACCCGATATTGTATTTTTTCCAGTATCAGCTCCGATATCCGATACCAGTGTTGGATTTGTGCATCCCTACAAACTAAGGTAAACATTATGTATATTTAAAGTAATTTTCAACTGCAGTTGCAGTTTTCAACCACAAAATGGTATTAGTTATACAGTGTCTTTGTGGTAAAACCTGTGCTTGAGTCTATAGACGATAACTTTTACTGATTTCTACTGTAAATTACCCGTTGTTTTCAGACTAGTCTCGATAAATCAGATCAATCATTGCAGCCCGGGCACATAGGATTTGATAAGAGTTGCTTTCCTCACCATCTTCCGGGGTCATGAAGTCGTGGAAGAGCTCGGGACAGTTGACGACCACCACCTCGCCCACATTCGCCGCCTGCCAACACGTCAGGTTGTCCCACATCCACGGACACACTGCGGGGAAGCCGGAAAACAGCAGTCTCGATCAGTATTTTCAGCATTTAGTTTAGGGAAAGATTCACTCGTGGGACTTGTTTTTTTCTTGTGATGCAATTGCAAGAAATCCAAATTGTAAACTGCGATTTGAGGATTTATGGCAGGAGCTGAAACTTTTGGATCAAAGCGTTATTTAACAGACTTTACATTTCTAAACCCAGTCATTAACCACCATATCCTTCAGTGCTAGATCGACGGTAAAGATTTCACTCACTCTGCTGCTATGTTCAGTACAAAACCTCATGGAAAATATAAAGAAGGAAAAAGGAGGAGCAGCTCAAAAGATCTCATGGGTTCATAGCGTTGCCAACGGTTACAGAATATTACAGAAAACTATTGTCAAGGGTAAGATTAGCAATTAGTATATAGTTTATTTATGCTGAAGCGCCCAGCCCTGGGTGCTAAATGATACGGGGCGAATATGGCCTACTTACTGCTGCTTTGATGTGGCTATTGTGCGCAGGGCTTAAGTGATATCCTATGCAGCGCCATGGCAACCAGTGCACAATGTAAATCAGTGCAATCCATTTGTCTGTCAATCTCAGCTGTTGGAGAGACACTTCAGACCACCATCTTATACAATGCATGCAAATGCCTCGTCTCCAAGTGTAGGCTGCGCTCTGGCTCAATACTAAGTTATTATTATTGCCATCTGATTGCAATCAAAAAGGGCCATTTCAGTAATAAAAATAAAGAATGATTTCAAACATTTCAAACAGAAGAATTTTTAAATAATGTTACTTTACCTCTTACCTGAACCAAGCACATTTTCCCCAGTTTAGCTTTACGTAAATCTAAAAGCTTAAGGGAAAAATAGCAATGAAAACGTGGATGGAAAACGCAACAACAATGTGGCGAAAACAGCAACAAAAAAATTACAAAAGAGTGACAAAACTGTACAAAAACACATAGAAAACATGACAAAAACGCGGCTCTCCATGGTAACTGAAAAAGCAACAAAAACCCGGCAAAACCTGACAAAAAAGTGAAACAAAAATTGGACAAAAACGCAACAGAAAAAGTGACAAAAACGTTGCTAAAAGAAGCCAAAAAAGCAAAAAAAGCAACAACAATTTACAAAAAATTGACACAATAATATGACAAAAACGCAACGAAAAAACGTGACTAAAACGCGCCAAAAAATAAAAAATAGCAATGAAAACGTGGATGGAAACGCAACAACAATGTGGCGAAAACGCATCAAAACAGCAACAAAAAATGACAAAAGAGTGACAAAACTGTACAAAAACACATAAAAAAAACATGACAAAACACGGCTACATCATTACAAAACTTTTGTAGGTCTTAGCTTTCAAATGAGGCATTACACTGTTGCTCTCCAGTTGAGAAGCTTTTAGATAAATGCACTGCTCATTGATAAACTAGCATTTTTGACGTTACTATTTGTATAATTGTGAGCAAGCTTTCACAATAGGAGAAACAAAAGTGATATTCAATTACTGTCTTGGGATAGTGTGATAGTTTACTAAAACATTTCAACAAAATTAGGAGACGTGTGACTTAACACTCACTGCATTGAAACATCATATTCAACAAACGTTCATAAGGAAAAGACATTATATTTTACAAGTCTAAGTCACATTTGGGTAAGTTTTAGGGGTAGTGTGTGCGTCAGGACCCCTGTAATATCATGTGTCTCCTTTTCGAGGCGTGACTTGCCGTTTTCACATCTCAACACTCGCTATCTTGTGTCTCTTCCTCTTGGTCACCTCCCCCGATCCTTTGGCATCCTCCACCACTTCATATTATTCCCGTCTGATTTTATCGCCCGCGCAAAAGGCAGCCAGCAGCGCTCGCCCCTCGCGCTCACACACTCTGTCGCTCCCTGCATGCTGAGATTTCTCCAACATGTGCCCCATTATGCATGTATTTTGGGCCGTATGGATATTCCTGGAAGTGTGCGTTGCCCTTTCTTCAAACCCGCTCCTTCTAATCTGTTTTGCCTCTGTCTGGTGAGCCGGACACGCGCCAATTACCTTCTTAAAGGCCAAATCACAGCCAAATGAGGCGCACTGAGCTGCAGAGGTAACCAAGCCTAATAAAGCACTCTGTCTGCATCACCGCCTGTGACACACACGATCCAGCTATACCGTCTCCACTGGGATGAAAAAGCACGTACAGCATCGGCACACACGGCATGAGGACAGGAAGAGAATACGACTGTGAAGAATGGTGTTGATTTTTCCTCATAAGTTCACGCGTATCTGACCGGAGGAGTGGATTTATTTTTATTTATTTATTTCTATCATATGAGTCATAGCCTGCAACATCAGCGGAATACAAATGAGAAGTAAACAGTTCTTGGTTCTGCTGTGAAGCCCTCCATTTGACGAGTGCATTGTTTTCTTCAGCCGGACAGATTGCGGTGCCAATTACGAATCTGGTTCTACAAAGCAAGGAAAGTACGAAAGCTTTAATGGCTGGGTATTGTCATGATGTGGGTGTAAACGCTTTGGGCAAATTAACAAAGCGGGGCTCAAAAACTGCAGAAAACACAGACAACTACATGATAGAGGCTGCGTGTTCTCCTCATGGGGCTGGGGCTCTAACTCATCCCCAAAAGTGAATGTGAGAGTCAGTGGTTGTCTCTTTGTCAGCATCATCTTTCCTGTCCAAGGCCCATCGTTACAAGAGAAGAAGAAAAATGACCTAAAGCCACAGTGCATACATTTCCACCCCCGATACCGGTACTTTAACGATGCTTGGTTTACGATACCGATATCTGAACAATACCTATACTATAATATATGTAAAATCTAAACCCTTATTCACCCTGTCGCAGACTCCCAGAAGTCGAAAGATATTTTTGCTAATCCAGAGTGCCTCGGCTCCTCCTTTCTCTTGAAAAAGTTACCTGGCCCACGAGTCTGAGCACCTGGTTTGTAGCTTTATAATAACAATAAGAATAATAATGCATCGGTTTTATTGTGCTTTTCTGGACACTCAAACACGCTTTACATGGCATCACTCATTCACTGCATACTTGATGGTGGTAATTAACATGATCTTCCCCTCTAATAATGTTAATTTGTTGTTTAAAAGACCATTTCTTTTGAATTTGTCTCATTTATCTAAGCTGAAACAGCAAAGTCGCCTAACTTCCTTTCATGCTTTCCCTGGACCAACAGGCATCAAACCCAGATATTTGAAGATATTTGAACAATACCATATGGTAATGCTTAACAGTACTCAGCCCTAGTAAATTGTCGTTACAAAATAAAATACAAGCAATCAGATGAACTGCTAAGCTCTTCCCAGGAGATGGTGAAAGACTGTTGTGGAGCGGAGGGAGCTGCAGGAGGAAGTGGAAGGAGGAGGAGGTGTATCTGACCAGTGCAGGACACCACGCTCTGAAACAGGGACAAACCCAGGAGGCGGTGCACCGTCGCCATGGAGATACTGCTGGTTTCCATTTCACTAAATGTAGTCAAACATCAGATTTGACTAGTCTTTGTTCCACTAGCTTTATCCTGACGACCCATTGCACTGCTCTGACATAAACTATGTGTTTAATTGCTCAGATAGCAATGTATAACCTGGAATGTGACCTCCAAATCTTGAGCAAAGATTTTGATCAAGGTGTAGCATCTTAGGCAGTTGCAAATTTCACAATATAAAGCCCAACACAATTTAATCAAACTTTCCCTAATTGTTCAACAAAACTAAATCTGGCTTTCAATAAACTAAAAATGGAACATATCAGTCCAACATGGCAGATGCAGAACTCTCCTTGATGCACAGCTTGGAAGACCTGACGGCGTATCAATAAACGGCATCTATTTCCTCGATTTCTTTCTCTGAATTAACTTTTGACTCATTGATTTACTTTTGAAATAATACGCATTTGCACCGTCGACTTTCTTAGGCCTTTTTATTTACAAGCTAAATCCAGCTAGAGAGTGATTACTGCAGCAGACAGCAAATCATTATGTTGCAATTTCACACGGCTCACGAATAAACGGCGGGTCACTGTGGCCCAATTATAACGTAATAACAAACAAATGGCGGAACGCGCGTTTGAGAAAGAGGCTCTGGATGAATTGAAAACTAAATCGAATAGCGTTACTGACGTTCCCCTCGGCGGTGGCTTATTTTTTTTTTTACCCTCAGCATTTCTGCAAAGTCGGCATTTTTATTTCCCCAGCAGAGGCTTCCTGTCAGCAGAAAGTGAGAGAGAGTTTATCTAAAGGACCAGAATGAGACAAGCATTAGTTAAAAAGGCTGCGATGGCTCATAATAATTGAAGCGACTTGAAGCAAAACATAACTTTTCAGAAAGTAATGAGGCAAATGGGACAAAAGTTGAAGGAAGACTTCAGCTAATTATTTCATGTGGCCATGTTTTGGTTGGCATTTAGCGCTGATGTGATGAATATGTGATAATTCAATTGAGGATTGTGTATAATATACGCATTAGTAGCGATGTAGCGCTGTCATGTTTGAGTGACAAATAATAATGATAAATTTTACAATTTTTGACAAAAAGGCCCATTCTTCAAGCAGTACAAAGCAACTCATGCCCCTAGAGGCCATAAGCGCCACTGCAGGTGTAGTAGCATGTTACAGTTTTATACTTATTAATTGTCTGGGAGAGTAAATACTACGCTGACAGAGAAGACAAAGGGAGAGAGGGATATTGTACATCCAATTACATTTTTTTCACACTGTAAATACTGTTTAAGTGATGCTAGCCCGCAGTTAGCTTTGCGAGTTAGCCTGTTAGCGTCTTCTTCGTGATTCCATTAGTGTGTATTGGTGGCTCCAATTGGCTCCAGTTGCCATTGTGGTTTTCTGGACAGAGACACCAGGGGGAGATGAAAGACCCCCCCAATCATCCCATTAACACTTGTATTACTCCCAGAGGGACTACGGGAAGGATTTATTAAGGTTAACAAGTTACTTAGTACTGCTTTAATTGCGCTGTCTGATATTGCCATGCCCATTTTCGACATTTAAGTTCACAAAACAACATCCTTCGCAAACAACAAAATCACCAGAGCCCATGAGGAACAAAACCTGCAAACCAACTGGTCAGGACTTCTACAAACAAACATAAGGCTTCTTTCATGATTCACATTTTAGTCTTTCTGAAATGTTAAGTCTCCTGAAAATGCTTAAAATGCATTCGATACAGGGCCCGCACTTGCACCTTCTTTTCGTAGCACGTTACAGACTTTCATTTCTTCCGCTCTGCTTTCTATGTTCCCGCACTTCTGGTGTTTGTCAGTGGCGAGGCGTGAGTCACAGAGTGGTTTGGGGCAGCGGGGGGCTCTGCGGCTCCTAATGAAAATCACAGCAGCGTGGACAAGAAAATAATGGTTTCCAGGATTCCCATACCGAGTTTCCAGTTTTATACGTCTAGGGGATATAGTAAAAAAAAAAAAAAGAGAGAGGAAAAAAAGTGATGAAAAGTGGCTTGGTGTGAATCTGTAGGAAGGCATTTGGCTGGAGAACAGTCATTGGATGCTCGCCGAAGTCACTGCCACTTGGACCAAGAAGAAGAAGAAAAACAAAAAAACAATTTCATTTATCCCTGTCACTAAGGCTTGACCTCCTTTGGGATTTACATGAAAAAGTAAAAGGTTTAACCATGTAGGTATAGAGTCAGTGGCGCAAGCTGAAAAGTAGCAACAAAGTTTTCTTTTTGTTTAGGTTACTCTAACATATTTAATCATCTCCGCAGTTCTTGTACTTTAGTCCATTGACAAGACATGTCACCTAACTTGACTTTATAATGTGTTAAGATGTAAATAGAGGTTGGCACTGCATGACATGTGTATTGTAAAGGTCCTATACATACGGTTCTCATATTGTGTTGGAATCCCTTGGGCCAGAGTGACAAGTCAAATAATTGAATCTGTAGCAAAATATTGTGTTTTCACTCAAATTATTATTGATTTAAGCACGAAACAAGCCTGTCAAGCTGAAATCATTTCAACACACTATAGGCCTGATCTTGTGTTTCCAAACTGTAGACTAGACTTTTGCGCAGACGGGGGGCGCTCTGTGTAAACTTCAGCTTCATACCTGGTGCAGTAAGTGGCTATACAGACTTGCACACCGATGTTACAGCTGGAATATCATCTGGATGCTACGGACTGGAATATTTTCCGCTACTGTGAGGTGTGTGTAGGGAGCATGTTCTCTCTCTAGAGACATGGACAGTGTTTAACCTGTTACTACCCCCTGATCAGGGAGTTAGGGTTTGGGTTAGGATCAGAAGTTCTGATTAGGGTTAGGAACAGCAAATGTGATGCAAGATGTGTTCCACACTCACAGATCTGACACACAGTCATACCAGTCAATATGCTTTGGAATTTGGATATGCATAATTGCTAACTCTAATCCTAAACCTAACCCTAAACTGGCAGGTAACAGGTCAACGTTTTGTCCTGCATGCGAGGAGGGCAAAGAGGAAGAAGCAAGTGCTCGATGTAGTCTGCGTTGGCAGCACACCACGCCTCCACTGACCCCTTTTTTTCCTAAGCGACTCCCTCAGGCTAATGGCAAAAGCACTGGTGCACCGTTGTTTGTACACAAGATACCAAGTTTGTTTTGAGCAACGCTGTCGATCAGGCCCAATGTCTTTTTGTAATTTTTCAGGAGAATCGCTTCCTACTGTGTCCAGTAAGGCATAATGATCAAATTACTGTATGTTCAAACCTGTTCACAAATTGCAGTGGCACAAAGGAGAAAATGCAACCCCAATCCCTCAAAGAATTTCATGATAAAGTAACGGTTCAGCCACAGTGCCAGAGCCAGAGGACGCGGTGGGTACAGTAGGTGGCTGCATGTCAAATTATGCACGGAGAGATGGGAGAACAAACACAATTGGGCACGCATGTCCACGGCGGGGGAGATTCACACCGACCTAAATCGAGGTCGTCGCTGGGGTCGTGCTCAGCGATCGTCTCCATGCACTTCTCATGTTCACGCTTGATGATACAGTGCTCGGGCTCAGGCGCCACCTGGAAGAGAGGCACAGAGGAGCATTAGTCATGAGAGATTATGAACCGTGGGATCAGAATATGAGCTTATACTGTACAGATGCGCATGGAGACAGCTACAGGAACAGTAACTTTATTCATTTACTATTGGTTAATGTGCGGACTGTGGACAATCTGGGAGAATCGTGGACAAGGACTGAGCAAGAACAGCATTATTCCCCTCATATTGCACGATCGCAACCTTATTTATTGATAATGTTAAACATAAACATGCCTTTTAGTGAAACCTCAACTTAAACAACAAAGGAATGCTTTCCACTGCAAAGTCATCATCGATTAGTCCAAAATCAAAACCATGTGCTGCTATACCGCCAGTGTGAATTTCGTCAGCTAAAATATAATGTATGTATTTTTTTGCTTACTAGATGAAAATGAAAATAAGGAACTAAAAACATCTGAACTTTTACTGACACTGTTTAAAAGAGTCTCATGCCAAAGAAACAGGTCTGTGCTTTTTACATCTGGAGACATTGTGATTAGATATGTTGGAACATAATCATGTGAATGTGAAGTTAACCATATAAATTTCGTATTTAGTTTGTTCGTTTTTAAATTTCCATCTCTGAAAACTAGACTAAAACACACACAAAATCAGGATCTTGCAAAAGCTAAGTTACACTTGTGTCAAAACTAAATTAAAATATGTTGTAAAAATGAACACAGCGGGTTTTAGATTGGCTTTAGTGTACAACTGTCGATTGAAACGTGCCAAGCCAATGACTGCAATCAGCCATGGATTTAAATACAATTTGATTACAATGTGATTAACTGCACAGCCCGAACAAAATGACAGTAAGTGGGTGCACTCTCTCTACACACTACTACAACAACTATCCAACAGCTACAGCCACGCAAAACTCACCCTCCCATCATTGTATGGTCCTTATTGTACTAACGAAAAGCTGAATTAAGATATGATAAGATAATCCTTTATTGATCTCACAACAGAGAAATTCACTTGTTACAATCGGCATTCAATAAGATCACTCAGGAAATCACTCCGAAGGACCTCAGTCTCCTCAGAAAGTGGAGGCGACTTTGGCCATTGTTGTACAGGTCATTTAGTGGTGCTAGGCTAGCGCATGTCTATGGTAACTAGTAGCCTGCATTAAAAACCTCTTCAAAATCATCGGGTCGTCCTCCAAACGTTGCCATATCTGATTTGTAGAAAGCTCCTTTGTGAATTCCACGTTCAGTAATGCAGCGGCAGGTAAACAAACTACTGTAGATCCGGTAACCTAGCAGATCACTCTGCCGCTGTAGCTTACAGCCAGGAAGCTGATGCTGCTCAAATTTAAGTTCTTTTAAATGCAAAATGGTTATAATAAAAGAAAAAAAATCAGTCAACACAGACATTTCTATGGCTAGTCTGGTGTTATAAGTGATTTGCCTCAGGTGCGCTGTGCTTGGGTCAGACTGTTTTTAATGCAGGCTACTAGTTACCATAGACATGCGCTAGCCTAGCACTAGCCTAGTTCCACTAAAAATATAAGGACTGCATGAAAAAAAAAAAAACAATCTCCAGAAATCAACAACACTCTGGATAACTAGGAAATGAGGCCCTATGTAAGTCACGCATTCAATTCCTGTTGTTTTGTGTGGGAGCTGCCTGGGGTGCATATGAAAAACAAAAACCTCACTTAAACAGCAGTGATTTTGCCACCAGTTTACTGACCCTTTCTATGTAATTCTTAAAACCAGTTATTTTTGTGGTTTTGTGTAATCCTCTACTCCCAAAAGAAAATCGGGTTTAACTATTCAGATAGTATATATAAGCTTCTTCCATCCTGGTGGTGGGTTAGTGCTTACAGCTTCCTTGAGGCCTCTTCACTCTCAGCGTTGATGGGTGTAATATTTTCAATGCCCTGAGTAAGACGGCTGACTCAGCGCTCCATCCTCTCTGCTCCCCACTAGAATACACCCTCACCTCAGAGCGCTCTGTCTACCAAATAACAGAGCACTGTGGGAAGACGTCCTGGGATGCGTTTCTCTTTATAGCCTTATGAACTGGCACAAAATTAAACTTGCTTGTGCGGCGCTGAAGTAAAGCTCGCTAAGGCTTGTCTGAACAACGGAAAGCGTCACTTTAATCAGCCAATAATAAGAAATAATGCCTATCTTTAAACTGAAGAGCCATATTGTCATGCTTATTTGAGTAACAATCGACAACCAGTGTATAACGTAAAGGAACCCTGTGTATTATGTCTGACTCTTAAGTTTTGAAGGAGAAAAACACAAAATAAAAACCTTGCCCATTAAGAGCTCTTTTGCATCTTAGAAATCAGTTCAAAACCTGTGGGTGTGTGGACTTGTGCAAACAAACTCTCAAAAGAAAAACAAACAAAGCAATATACTGTATGTCACAGCTCATTAAGTAAGCTCATTAAGCTCAGTAAGTAACCGTGTCTTCAGTATATTGTGAACAAAAGAAAAGAAAATATTTCCCAGTAATACTGAGAATCACATGCTTCTGCAAGTCAAAGTCACATCCAGTGTTGTATTCATGTATCTCCAAGATCTTGTATTGATGATGGGAGGGTGTGACCACTGTGCAAAGCCTTCTCCAGCACATCTCAAAGACTCTCAGTGAGGTTAAGCTCAGCCCTGACTCTTTCACAACATGACTTTAGGGCTGGGCATCTTCCCTTTTGGTTATAATACTGATACATGCATGATACGTTTTTCGATACCTTTACTAAAATATTCGTCATCTACCATAAAACAGAATGACAATGATAAGATAAGATAAGATAAGAGATAAGATAAGAGACCTTTTCTCTTCTCCAGGCTCTTCTCCAGAGTGTTTGACACTCTGACGTTTTTTACATCATAGTGTCAAACCGGAAGAGCCCGACATCTGTAATGTAATGCCCTACAGCCTGACTTTGATTTATAAAACAGCTTTTCCATTATTTCTGTTGTAAGAAGGGAACTGAAGACAGAAAAAAAAAGAAACAAAAGGAAGTGCCTGAGGCATCCGCACTGCCCCTGCGGTGAAAACAAACGCACACCCTGAGCGTCTGAACAGATGTCATGTTTGCCCTGAAAGTTGTGAAGAAGGAGCTCTTTCTAACCCACTCTGGACACGCCTGTTCGTTTTTCTTAGTGTGTGGCTACAAGAGGTATAGGACTTTATTCAACCTTCCTAAAGAAGAGGCCACTCGCCAGAAGTTGGAATTTCTTTCCGGGATTCGGTGAGTATCAGCCAAAATAGTGTTTTTCTGTGACTGTCTCTGGATGGATGCTCGGTGAACCTTAGCCAGAGTCAAAGTGGATTAACTTTTATAACCAACGCGAGTCCCATAACGTAAACACCCGATGGAGCAGCCAGGACAGGGCGGCAAGTCAATCAAAACGTGTGTTAGCCATTTACGAAGCTGTGTTGCAGATGTCAACTCTTTATAACTGCATCGTGAAGTAACCTCACTTATTGCTGTGATATTTATATTTCCTTTACTGCTCATTTTGCATGGGCGGATTAGCTCGGAGAGAGGGGGCGGAGTTAACTGAATCGAAGCGTCGTGTCTTCTGGGTTTGCAAAATACCCCCAGAAAATACTTATGCTTATATAAATGCGTTTACTTTGGGATGGCTAAAATAGCATGATACAGATCCTTTAACCGTACCCAGCCCTAAGCCCAGTGGATGCTGGCATTGTGATCTTGGAATATGCCTGTGCCGTCAGGGAGGAATAAACCTACTGATGGCATAAACTCCTTCATTCTTTGGTCTCATAGTGTTGCCCCTTGGTCTGACCAACTGCAGCCACCCCACAACAGTTAAATCCAGGTGGTGATTTTTGTTGGTCAGTCAGCTTTATCCTGTATGGTAACGCTGTGTTGCATTGTTGATGGGGCTTCGTATCACATGATGTTTTCGCAGCCTCCCGTGAATGCTTGCACATGTTCTGCTCTCTGGTGTATTTTCTGAAGCGCTGGTTTGAAAGACAATTTTATCGAATGCCGACCTCCGCGTTGCTAAGCAGCAGGTGACTCTTCAGGAGCCAGTGCGTCCTTTTATCAATGACGTGGACTGATTATATGCAGATGACTAATGTCTGTTTGGTGCAGGCGCTCTGTATGATCGCAGCATGAGAGGCTGAATGCACTAACCCTTTTATGTATTTATCTGAGATTGAAAAGCCTTGTTTGAGGATGGAAATGTTTGTGTTGTTGTCCTGCCTGATAAGGATCTGCTCCTGATGAGTGGGCAGATGTTTGAGTGTGAGAGCTCTTGCTTTAAGATCATTTTGAAGATACTTTTGTTGTTGCTCAGCTGAGATGGATATTAAACAAGAGCTAATTACACAGCACACAAAATATCTATATGATCTTTATACTGGATGTGTAATGTGAAAGATTGAATAATACATTTTCATTCTTATCATCCATCCCTTGATAGAGGAGCTCTTGTTTGGTTATTTCAGTCCACTTTGATCTGATTCTGCAGCCTCAGTCACTTAAGTTTCTGCTCCTAAATGTGTGTTTGCCGTTGCTGCTCTCTCAAACAGATGTCCATCCAGATAACACTCCTCCATTTTGTCGAGTCCAGACCCCGTCTCGCTCCCCAAGGCGATATCCCCGGGCAGGATAACTAGTTCCCATGGCACAGCGGCGCACAGATAATAATAAAAGGGCCGCTTGACGTATAAACCCTCTGATAGACAATAAGCCCGTCGCCATGGACTGGTCGGCAGAATCAGGCGCTGAAGGTCAGTCGCCCCAGTGTCACTCACTCTGATGTCAGCACAGCTCGGCTCATGCTGTGTTAGTGCTGAGGTATTGTGATTAGATTTGCAATTTATGCTTTCATTCAGCAAAAAGGTCCCACTGGCTTTTCTCTGTGGAGTTTGCATGTCCTCCATGTGTCTAGGCTTCCTCTCAGTGATCCGGTTTCTCATATACCAAACATGTACAATCTCAGTGGAACTTTCCTGGTTAAATAAAGGTCAAATAGATTGGAGGGGAATAAAGTTCATAGTGACATTTCAAACCTGTCAGGAGCATCAACACTTGAGAGATGACTGAAATCTTCTCTGGGTTAAAGCGCTATGCAATATCACGTATTTCAGAGCGTGTTTGTTGAGGCCTATGGGTTAGAATCGATCTCTCTCCCTAAATAATTGTAGCCTTTGTTTTTAATCTTGTAGCCCAAGTTATTAGCTAATATGGGGCCAGTGTTGAGTCAACTGTGAGGGCATGGTAAATGTAAATAAAAGGATTAAAATACATGTTTCCACTGATATTAAAAGCTGAAAATTTGTGTTGGTATGAATAGCCAAGTTGGCACTTTTATTTGCTATCCTGGATGACTGAGACTCATTTTTTGAAACTAGAGTTTGGCATGTTTGCCGTGTGATTGGGCAACTCTACACTTGTTGCACTGCAATGATCTACGCCCACTCAACCATCTGATGGGACTTCACATCTCTGAATGACATCCGAAACGTTGGCCGTCTTAGTCACAAAAGGTCCAGTCGCATCCATTAAGTATTCACTATCCTGGATGATTGAGAAAATATGAAAAGCCTATAATTTGGTTTCACAAATCAAAATTCAGGCGAGGTAAACTCATTTATTTATTTAATTTGACTTTGTAAGCATTTCATACAAGGATTTGAGCTAAATTGAATGTAAACAGACAAAGAGCGGTTCAGAAGCCCATTATGAGAGACCAACAGGCCTGGGTGGAACCATGAGGTTGTCGTCCCGTGGACTCATCACCTGCAGAAGGAGCCATAGGGGGCTGGTGCAATGTGATTTGACCCGGCAATGGACAAGTGGAAGAAAATGGATGGATGGATGAATCAAAATGTCTATTTCAATGGTCACATTTAGCAAATCGTTCCGGCAGGCTGCTTATTTAATATAATATATACTGTAAAAAATGTATCCAGCAAGGTTGTGTCATATATAAAACCTGCTAACTTGAATATTCTCAGTTGAAAAAGTGCTCCACTGTGAACTAAATCTTGATTTTAAAATATATGAATCTCTATCCTTCAGAATTTTTCGCTTTTAAGCTGGAGGTGTCAGGAAAGGTGCATTACCCAAATCTTCTACTGAACTGTGAGGAGAAGAAGAAGAAGAAAACCTGTTATTCCCAGCCCTGACCAGAGATAATGGCTCTAATGATTAAGTGAAACAATGCACAATAGCTTTAAGTGGAAATATCATCCAACTGATTCGACATAATTGTTTTGGATTTCGAATTGGCCCAAAGAAGAGGATTTTAGAAAAGGGAACATTTTAATAACATTAGTAAAAGGTCAAAGAAGTTGATTTTCATGCCTCCATTAGCCGCCTTGATGTTTTGTATACACCAGATGCAGCTGTGCTTCTTAGTTGACCACAGGAAACCAGGGCCGTTTTATATTGACTTAATCCCAAATAGCTCCACCCACACTTCCTGGACACGTTCCTGCACCACATTTTTTATTTATTGCTCGGAGATGAGTAAGGCCAATCTAAGTGAGGAGCAGCAGATGGACAGGCGTCTCTCTGGTCACGGGCCATCTGTTAGCTATCAAGGCTAACTGGGCTAACCATGCTAACATGGCTAAAGGCTAATGAAGTCAGGTCTGGTGGATGTGCTGAGGCTGCACGAGGAGGAAGTGTTGACAGAAGCACGCCCACCCGAGTTCCCCTGGTGAGAATTAAACGATACCGGGGTGATGGCGAGGCTAAATATAGGCTTGTGGAAGAGGTTTGTTTTTTCTTTGTAATTCTCTGATCATCATATTGTTGTGAATGTGCAACCTATGAAAAACGGATTATTAACCCCTAATAGGGTCAATGAAACACTTTGAAATAATTAATTTTAATTTAAGAGATTTATTGGGGGACATAACACAAGTTTATTTCTGTTGTAATATTTTTCAATATCACGCAGTAAATTAATGTGAGCGAAGTTATCCCTGCCCTTATGTGGCAAAAACTTGTGAAAGGTCTATATAAAAAATATACAAAAAGTACTTGCAGGTCTCAGGGGATGCTGGTATTCAGCAGACGTGTGTTTTAGGATATTGATTTTTGAATGATCACACTTGTCATAGGTAAGAGTTTTTAGAATGTGATTGTGCTTTACATGCAGTGGGCGGGGTCAGTCACCTTTGGTATTATTTGACTTAAAATGTGACTAAAAGTAATCTTTGGCAACGTAAAAACATAGTCCTAAGGTTAATTGGTTCTTTTGTCAACAAAACATATAAATATGAATAAAAGGTGCAACGGGCATGTCCAAATATGGACAAAACTAATAAACTTTAGGTTTAAGTGAACAGGGCGTATGATCAAGTATGGTGCCTGCCTTTTTCATGCTGTAATTTCATTCATTTCACTACATCGTCCAAAACCAGCACAATTATTCACCAATAAAATGTGTGAGTCTCATCAACTTACCATGGTTAGTTTTCAAGTTATGTAAAGAAATGTACCATGATTTCATCCAGACTTGGGTCTTTTTCAGACTTCTGAGAAAACAGGAAGTTTAGAGCGCGACCGGTCTCTGCTGATTGGTCAAATACCACAGTAGTGGGATCAGGGTGATCTCTTCATATCTCTGGCTGAGTAAGGACTACATGCTTCTTTACCTTATACTGATGTGCAGCAGGGAGGACGTATGTAAAGTGTGCAGAAATGACCACTTGGGTCACTTGCCATATCAAGGGTTTTTAAGCAATTCCAGATTTAGTCTTTCTGTTATAGTAGTGTGCAGGGTGACAGAGTACTAAAGTGTTTTTTTAAATAGCTAATACTTTTTAATAACATCATGACTAATGCAATACATAAAACATAACGTAGATTCCTAAACCCTCACAGGTCTGTACTCACCAGGGGCAGCAGGAGGAGGGCGGTCAGCAGGTAGGCTCTCATTGTCTGGTTTGGCGTGTCCACAGCAGGTCTCGTAGTGCTTCTGAGTATTTGTTTTTCGTCACTTGAATAGTTCCCTTCTGCACCGTCAGTTCGGCATCAAGGACCCTGAAACACGAGCGCGGAGAGAGGAGAGTGTGAGGGCGAGCAGCATAACACCACACCATCAATTTAGCTCAATGTGATTAGCCCAGGCGTAACTCTCCGGAGTCCAGCTAATGCAGGCCTAAGCATGACATACTGTTGGACCAATACAGACTGTATCAAATGTCCCACACAAACCCTTTGGAGGTCATGTGTCACCAAAACATTCGAAAGAGCTTTTAGTTTAGAGTTCAGATGGAGACAGGTCACAAACAAACCATTTGACTTGTTCGGTGATAAACGATTGGCCTTTTTACTTAAAACAAAAATGAACTGATGTGACTTTTATTTTGTTTTATTTGAGTGGATCAGTTCGTGTTACTGAATACACATGAGACCCATGCGTGTAAACATGCCATGGCATTGCACCCATTGTTTGTGCCATAACATGACAAAAGCCAGACAATACAAAGCAAATACAAATAGTACAAATATCAATCTGGATACAGTTTGAATGGTTCTAGAAAGGCTGGACATATATTGGGATTGGGATCAAGCACACCTCATTTTTAGCCTGATGGGACCAGAATGATTCCCCTTTGCCGTGATGGGTTGTTAGGGAGCAGCGTCACTCACGTCCCTCAGTAACAATCTACGACTCGCGTGTCTCCAATCGGCGGTACATGACCAAAAACACATAGACAGTAGGTGAGTTTCGTGATTCATAAATCAAAATATTAATGCAAAACCGCTTATAACACCGCATCAACGGCAGACGCCCGCCCTTCGATGATTGGTTTACTCCGCTTCCTGTTTGCTTGCGTAGACACTGCTGTGGGAAATGGATTCGATGCAGCGGTGACCAGATTCAGGTGAGTCTGAATTTTTCCAGGCCACCTTGTTTTAGCCAATCGCACCTAAATCTCATAGTGCACCTAAACCACATTCAAAACATGTGGTCATCACGCTCATATTTTTGAATATTGTCACCACTTTTGGACAGGTTCAACTTCTTAACCCCCACCTTTGTCGCGCACATTTTCTCTTGTTATATCCAGGTATTCAGGTTTTACCCAAATCTAAAAGCTTCTTGAAACAAAACATCAAAATAGGGACAAAAATGCGGCTATAATGAAGATTTAGTTTAGTGTTTGGTTTATTTAATCAGGACAATGTGCAGTTACATTAAAAAAGATGGCTGCACCAGATTTAGATTGAAAACGTGTCAATAAAGTTTTCAATAACGCAAAGTATAATGTGACAAAAACGTGACAAAAACGCAAACAAAAATGTGACCAAAAAGCGACACGGCAACAACACATGGAAGCACAACCAGGAAAAATCTGAGATCACTTTTGTAGGCGTTCCACTGGCCTGTAGGCTGTAACCTTTTAGATTTGGGTAAAGCCAAACTGGAGAAAATCGTGGGGGTTGAGAGGTTAAGAAAAAATAACTGGACCTTAGTTCATACATGCAGAGTTGACAGAGAAGACAATTAACTTTCTGACAGTTTTTGTTTCATGTAGATTCTCCCAGAAACGAGAAAGATGTTCGAAAAAAGCAAGGCAAAAACATACGCAGTTTGGCAGTTACCATAGTTACCACCATGGACTTTTCAGTCGTCCTACCTCCCCAGTTTTAAACCATTATACGCTCTTCAGAATATCGGTCCAAATCCACCCATGGATTTGAGCCCAAGCTTTCAAAGGTGTTGTTGTTGTTTTGTTTTTTTGTGAAACTGAAAATCCAGATCTTGCCACAGTCCATTGTTGTCCCACACACACACAAAGACACTCTCCTTCACCCTGGCCCCTGAGTGGACCCTGGTACATGTTTTGTTGTGGTATGAAAAACAGGAGCGACCGCGGGGAAGCCAACACAGACACAGGGAGGGCACACAGTATGCAAATTCAACACGGAAAGAATCAAACTTCCTGTAGAGTCACCCAATGGCAGTTTTTGTTGTGATTTTTTGGGCTAACAATCAAAATGAATGATAGTGTATAATGTGAGACCCCTGTCCTTCCACTGAAATTCAACAACGTCCTGAACACAGCCTGTTTATTGTTCCAGCCCCAGCGACACACGCAGCCTTAAGTGGAACACATATGCATAATGTATGTCCCAATAACGCCATAAAAACATGCACACTCCACTCACTGAATTTAAACCACAACCTTTGGCTGAGCGTCGACAGCCACCATGCTTTTGAGTAAATGACAAGTTTTTGAGTAAAAGAAAACCAAATATAAGTCTTATTGATTTTGGGGGTGTTGTTAATAGGAAATAGCTCTCGAGGGATTGAGTGGTGTTGTTTAGGGCTTGTTCGTGCTCAGACTCGCAAGAATGTCACACTGAAATGTTGTGCATGCCAAAACTGAAAAATGTCTTCGACCTCAGGGGGCAAATCCTTTATTTTGTATCCACTGGGAGGAAAAACATGTTTAATTAAGACCAGTAGAGGAAACGACTCTTTCCTTAAGAATTAGTCACTGTATCAACCATTTCTTAAAACACATTGCACATTTATCTATCACCGACTCCAGACTGCACTTACTAGTCTTCAAAAAACAAAGTGTACATTTTTTAATGCTCCTGAGAACATTAGTGGTAATTTATAGCTTCTGTTGACATTTTTCATCTGACCACACTGGGAGCAGCAGACCTCTGTTTGGCTTCAACAAAACAGCTGTTTCTGAACCAGGACAAAACGAGGGCTAAACTTTAGGCTACTACTGATAAAAGAGAAGTGAACTGGAGCCGAAATGGCTAAATTATGAAACGATGATTATTAGAATGATCAACAACTTATCAAACAATCAATACTCGCTATCTGGACTAGACAGAACATACTCATGGGTAACGCTTTATAATAAGGGTACATGAATTCATGCTTGAATTCATCACAATTCATGATGAATTCACGACTTAATTCATTATGAATTCTTTAGAGGTCATGATGATTCATGATGAAATACCCACAAATTCACACCATTAATTCAGGCAATGAACTCATTAATGATAATGATTAATTCATCATGATCATGATGATCTTTTTGTTTGCAAAGAAACCAACCACGCCAAGGACCAAACTTTGTATGAACTTACAACTCAAAATGATCTCATGGTTAGTTCATCATGAGTTCATTATGAATGTTGTTAAAGAAGAAAAAACACGCACATCCAGTCTGAATAGTGTGCAGGACCAAAGTGGACTATAGAGCCCTATAGAGCCCTTCCTCAGACATGTCTGAGGAAGGGCTCAGGCCCGAAACGTTACACGGTGTAAGTCATCATTAAATAACTTTTCTGGGAGCTACCTAGTTGTGCGGACTTTTTTCTTTTTCATTATGAATGTTCCCATTAAAATGAAGCGTTGCAGCTTTGTTAACTTAAAAAGATACGGATCAATAACACACAGAAGAGCCTAAATCAACATTCAAGACTTTATTTATTCATTTATGATTTCGCAATACAAAAATGTAACAATGCTTTAGTAAATATTATGGCAGTAGAGGCAGAGGCTCTCAGTCGCCCAGGAAGTAATCATTTAGTGAAACTCTAAATCGTTGACAGGCCTGAATTGGTTGATCTGAGGATGTTTTAGGAGGGGCCTCAGTGCTATTGGAGCCATGTCGAGTTCACTTGTTACATTTTCTGACCACAAGAGCTAAGAAGTTTCTGTGAATAGAACCAAAAATCCTCAATTCAACGACTAAAAGCTTCAGGTGTTTAGGGAAGCAAAAATGATCTCAACAGAATTAGAGTTGCAGTTTCAACAATTTAACAATTACAATGTTACAAAGCCTGCAATTAATACTTTCTTACACAATTGTTTTTTGACAAAGGAATTTCTTTTTTTGTTTTGTTTGTTCCTCGTCTGAATTTGTACACAGCTCATGTTTCACACTTGTTTGGAATATAGGACGTCCAAACTCAAAATCAATTTACAAACATCCCAAAATCCTAAAACATCCTCAGATCAACCAACTCATTATTGCATTATTGAGTATTATTATTGTACATATTAACATAACATAATCTTTTTTTCTACTATTAAACTGTTTGCACATTTCCGTTTTTGCACACCCTGAGTGATCTTATTGAATGTCGATTGTAAAAAGTGAATTTCTCCGTTGTGAGATCAATAAAGGATTATCTTATCTTATCTCATCTTATTTTATATTCCAAGATGACGATGCCGGGATTCATCGGGCTCACACTGTGAAAAAGAGGTTCGGGGGAAACGAGACATCACTTTCACACATCGATTGGCCACAGAGTCCAGATCTTAACCCCATTGAAAATCTTTGGGATGTGCTGGAGATTGTTTGGCCCAGCGGTCCCACTCTCCCATCATCAATACAAGATCTTTGTGAAGAATGTATGTGAGACAATCAATCAAAGCTGAAGGCGGCCCAACTAAATATTTGTGCTGACCTTATTTCGTCTGACCTGGAATGTTCCGCAGTGCGCCTTTATTGTGGTGAAAATGTTATATCATGATGGTGCAACGATAATAATTGCAAACTAGTCGACTCCTCGCAGTATCATGAGTTTCAGCCCTACAGCAAACCATGACTAAATCATTCCCCTCCCGGCTCGCGCACACATCTCTCACTGCAGCCATCACTAACCATCCACATCTCCATATCCCAGCATGCACCGCTCGCTCACTCAAAATCTTCTGAGTGTCGTGTCCCTTTTCCACTGGAGGCAAATCCAATTACCCCCCAAGCATCTCCAGGACTCTTTATCGAGTAATAGGACGCGGCCGATGAGGAAGGCGGCGGCGGACATGTAAGAGCCTGGAGATGACATGTGTCGAAAGCGGACGGATCTAAACAGAGAGGAACAGGCAGCCGTCAAAATGAGCCGTATGAAGTCGGGCAGGCGGAGGGAGGATAAGTGAGCAGCCACGACAGTATGGACTGACGCACATACAGTACTGGAGGGCAAAATCGCAGCTAAAACAGATGTCACATGGAGGGGAGAGGCAGAGCAGTAATTGGATTTTAGAGCAAGGGGCGAAAATTTAAAGGGTTGAAGCAGGAATGAACCACAACGAAACAAGATGCAGCCCAGCTATAAATGAGAGGGTGCTGCACTACAAAAAGTAAATATCAAGCATTGGCTTAAATGACTGGAATTGAGGAAATGTATCTTGTTTTGAGCGGTTTTCACTCATTTAGACACTTTTCCTGATGGGACCAAGTTTACTTTGCTTGTCTGAGGACATTTCAGACCAGTTCTAGGGTAAATCTCGCTTGAAATAAGAAAGTATAATTGCCAATGAGATAAGACCAATTTTCTTACCCCATTGGCAAAGAAAATTACCTGAAATAAGGACGAAATGTATCAAAACGAGTCAGACACATCTCAGAACAAGTTAAATAATCTAGGACAAATGCCCAAGAACTTCTTAACTAGTCAAAACAACTAAAATTTGGATTATTATGCTCAAATTGAGATGTTTATACTGATCTAGTTAAATACTTTTTGCAGTGTGGGGACTTAATTGGGACATAACCACGTCAAAGCAAAACCTGAAGTACAACAGGACTGAAGAGGGACTGGTGCTGATTGTGAACTATGAGTGTTTCGGATGCACAGTTCGTTTTGCCTAAAAGCATGAGCTTCTGCTTCATGTCCTGGACCAGATGGGGAGGCCTGTCACAATAACAGGGTTTGAAGTTCGATATATTGAACCACGAAAATAATGCAATAAAGGATATTATTGAGGACCTTTAAATGCCATGGTAACTCTAAAGCTTAAAAATGAGAGTAAAGCTTTGTTTGAAAAGTAATTCATCTTAAAGGTGCACTATGCAGCTTTTTATGTAAAATATTAGTGTGTATTTGACCCTTCAGTGACCCAGCGGCTGCTCGGGTGGTTAGCTTAGCGCCTTTACTTAACATCGCGGTGGCCTGTGGGACGCTCCAGGATAAAAAAAAAATGCTTTAGGTTTCTGGAAGGTTTTCACTGCTGATTGAACCGTTTCCATGGTTACATATGTATATTCCATTCAGAAAACCGTCCAGAAACCCTAAAAACCCTGAAAGGAAATTGATCCAGAAGCTTCATAGAGGCCACCGGGATGGAAAGTAAAGGTGCTAAATAAAAACATAACATAAAAAAGTTGCATAGTGCATCTTTAAAATATCCCACAATAAACATGAAATACAATGAAATGAATAATATAGCTACTTTAGAAAAATGTGGGGAGAAAAATGCAAATAAAGGTACATACGATAAATGTATTGTTTTTTCTTGATTTATTGAAGGATGAGTCAATATAGTTATTATCGTGAGAGCCTTAAATACAGAACCTTTCTGTGTCGAGTTGGGTGGGATTCCTCTTGGAACTCCAGTCCCACCCATCTACCTAAAACATGCACAGTAGGCCAGTAGAAGAAGTTACAGATTGTGTGTCTAATGTACGTATTTATACGAATGTGACTGACCCCTGCTCCATAAAAAAGAAAGAAAATCCTTCCTCCTGAAGACAAAAGAGTAAACTTTATAACTGAAACATTCAAAAGATCCAGGATTGTGGTCACTCACTTTAAAGCAGGTCGCCACAGTGGCATAGAATGTGTCAAATGCAAAGGATCATATCTCTACAAAACAATATTTATCATGAGGGGATAGTTTTAAACAGCAGTTGTACTGTATGTATCTATGAACTAGGTTAAACCCGAACCAAACAATAACAATATTTATGTTATCAGCTGTGTCTGCACTACCTGCCCAGAGCAAATTTCCTCTAGTGGGACAATAAAGTTTCATTCATTCAACTAAGGTTCATCTGGTGCTAAAAGCTTAACCAAAGACAAAGACAAAATTAGAAGGAAAAAAATCTAAACTAAAAATCACGACAATGTGCCTCAGGTTGTGTGAAAAAAGAGAAACTGACTTCTATGAAAGGCTCTGTTATGAAAGATGACCCTTTCCACCATTTTTTCCAGCTTTTAGTTCGTGTCCAAACAACAATCTAGATACAATCTTGTCAACAATACATTACCCACCGTGTGTCCATGAGTCTAAACAATGATGTTATAAATGGACACATCCCCACAGACACGTTGTCAATTAGCTCTGTCCCCTCTCCGTCTCCTTTGCCCCAAATGTCACTCTGCATGCTCATGTTTCTGGAAGAGCCAAGTCGAGTAAAAAAAAAAAACAGCCCCAAGATTTCCGAGCATATGGTTCTAGTATCAGAAGCACCACACTCTCCCCCGAGCAACAAGTCTGCAAGAGGAGCGGGTCTGCATGGCTCAGCACAAATGAGTCACTACAGAGCTGTGATACGTGGCTCAGGGAGACAACAGCAAAATTGCTTTCGGTGATTGCAGTCAAAATAAAAGGAAAGACTGTGAGGTGCTGCTGCTGCTGCTGCTGAGGTTTTCTCTCAAGTCTTTAGACATATGGGTGATTGTAGTCAGACTCATTCGCCCTCTAAAGGAGGGTTAATGGATGGTTCGGTGCATGCTTTTGGGCAAGACGCTTCACTAAGTCTGCCTCTGGTCATTTGTGCTACAGTTTGAGGGGATTGAAGCTATGAATGGTATAGGCTACAATTGTAGGAAGCAACACTATATATTCAATTCATGAGTCAATTCCAAGTGCACACTTCCACATATGCCTGTATAGATCTAAACTACTGGGTGAGGAGATTTTAAACCTATCAGAGCTTTGGACACAGCTCTATTGTGTTGTTTACTGGTGATAATACACTGCCTAAATGATTGCAATTTTCTTATAGCAACACGAGTAGGCCTGTTGATTAAGTCCTTTTGGGATTCTTAATTTGTCATAATGTAAAAGAGCATGGACATCCACTTTGAGTCATGCAAACACATCCTATTGTTCTACTATAACAGGTTGGGGAGTCAATGTAAAAGAGTGAAACATGAGGAAAATGGACTCGGCTCTACAACAATCACAGAATAATTATCGACAGCCATAATGCCCTGAAGTCAACATCATATCCTTTGGCCATTTTATCAAATTTCCAATTGCAGCAGCAGCAGAAGCAGCAGCACAACAACATTCTTGGGTCTAATCTATTCATGTAGAAAACATGCTTGCAGGAGAAAATACAACAGATTTACCAGTCCACCAGCAGAAACTTGCATTAAGTTAGAATGCACTATATGAATAATTGATCATCTCTCTTGTGTACACGGATTTATGCTGATTTTAAATGATCTCTCCGAGCACACGAGCCTCCTCTGTCGCGGCAATACCTTTAAACTACATTAATGATTCCATGCAAGAAAAAAAAAAAATCCTACTTTTTTTTCAGACGCTACGCTGAAATCTTCATCGGCTGTTATGAATGTTCAGCACTGTCTTATCACTCAGGCCATAGACCCCCACATTGCAACACAAGAATAACAATTACTGCACACGGCGTCAGTCAGCTTTCCCACAACATGTCACGCGTAATTTCGTTTCTGGAGTGTTAAAAAAAAAAAAAAACAGTCTTAATTACATTCGCTCGGTGACAAATGTTTTTTTTTTTCTCCCACCGCTCTGGCGCAGGATCAATGGGCTAATGTCACCCTCGCCTTTTATCCCTTGTGTTCTCGCATTGGAAACGTTTAATTCATAAAGATGATGACCTTCGCGGAGATGCATGCGGACAGACAAGACAGGCAGACATGCAGACAGACAGACAGCCTATAGACATGCACTGCTCGTGTCAGTAAACGCACCGCAGTGCCACCGCACAAATCAAGACAAATCTTCTTTTTTTTTCTTCTTTAATTGATGCGCCGCAGCGACAGCACCGAGACGTGGGGTGAACGCGCGCGGGCAGACGTTGCATGTGGACATATACTGTATATATAACAAGTCAAAGAAGCAACTTACCGATGCGTAATGCGGAGCTATGCGGATGACCGAAGCCATGGGAAGCCCGCTGTTTTTTTTTGTTTTTTTTTTACCCCCCCCTTCTCTTCTGTGGATTCTCGCTCGGTCGCTGTCGTTGCTGGGGCTATGAGATCAGTTACCGTCCGCCAAATCTCGTCTCGTCTCCTCCACTGCGCGTCGCCTCTCTCCTCACTCTGCTGCGGCACGGCGAACGAGGCTGTGCGGGGAGGAGGAGGAGGAGGTGGAGGAGGAGGAGGAGGAGAGTTTGAGGAGGGGGCGACAGGTCCTTGGGGGGAGACTTGGCTAGTCTATACAAAACGAGGCAAATCTAGTTAGTAGCCCTGAAGAAACATATTTATTAAAAAAAAAAAGCAACTTAGTTATACTTAAGGAAATCAAGGCGATCTGAGAAAGGACAAGACTCGTTCCCAAACTATTTCACGCGCATGCGCAAGTCCGTACCCGCCAGAAGACACGAGGTTCGGTTATCTGTGAGGGTGAGTCATGTTCAGGAGGACCAAAGTTTAACATCCGGAGCTTGCATCACACACGCGCAAATCCAACAAGTGCACGATTTTTTTTTTAATGCGAGTTTTCAGCACAAGGGACAGCGCCAAATCCGTTGCCCCGGGGCATCATGGACTAGGAGGGCAGCTCACTCTAATTAGCTGCCTCTAAATCCCCGGGAATATTAAACCATCTTAAATTACATCTCGCAAATGTCGAGCGCGGACATTGCATTTTGAAAAGGGGGGAAGTTGTGTAAAGGCATGATTGATCACGCGGCGGAATAGTTGCGATAGCTCCGCCGTAAATCGATGAATCGTAAAGAGGACTGCCATTATAAAATAGCAATGAGCTGCAAACCCCCATGCTCACATCCCTTCTATCAAAACTCATTGTTAAACCCTATATATATATAAATCAATGAGGGGTCTTGATTGGATGGAGGAAAAAAAAAAAAGGCAGATGACGCATAGCCGGCGATGTGTGTGTGACACTTCCAGGAACGTTTTAATACTGTTCCCAGACCAGCCTTTGAAAACATCCATCAACATCGTCCTCCCATTGAGAGAAAAAAAAGTCACACAAAACCCAGTCATAGCAGCTGGTAATCAAGCCGTCTCTCTATTTTCATCTCAATAATAGCAGGTTGGGAAAAAAAAAAACAAGACAATGGTTTCAGCCTGTTGCCATGGTGAACGCTCGATTGCGTCTTCCATTGGATGCAAGTATTTGGCCCTCGCGCTCCTTTGTGTAGTTTTGCTCAGAGGGGCATCGCAGGACACACCGCCAAAACTGGTCGATGCGGTTGTGAAAAAAAAACGGCGAACGATTTGGAGGAGCCGCGGTGATGGATGTGCGGGCGCTGAGGCTCATGCTGAAGGACGTGTGCGGATGACGCCATGATTGGATGGTCCGCCATGATCAAAGGGTTGACCTGTAAATGGCCTCTCAATCCAGGACACTTGGGTGACAGTGGTCAGGTTAGGACTGTGCCCCCCGTAGGAAACAATTAGCTCACTGGCTTGACACCTTTGTTTGTCAGATTGGTTTCATCAAGCATGTCTTTTATGCATGATTATTATGTCCCGTGTAAGCAGCAGCACAAGGCATACTGTTGCACAGAGGTAGGCAAGTTTGCTTAAAGGAGGTCTGATTATCTTCATCGATAAAAGACCAAGAGCTGGAGTCCAACTGTATTGTATTATTTTACACATTTCTAGAATACTTTAAAGAGGGGGTATTATGCTTTTTTCAATCACATAGCACCAGTCACACTACAATGATGACGCAGCCTTCTGTTGGTCTGTAAATGCAGTAAATTAACAATAACTGCCTTGTATAGAATTGCTCTTTAAAAATGGCTGTAGCAAATGTCTTGAAATAGGCCTCTGTCTCTTTAAGAACCTCTGACCCTTTCAGACACGCCCCCTCCACACGCTGTCTGTAGCATCAGTGGGGAGGGGGTTCTGCTGAGGAGCAGTGGTTGGTTACTCGGCTGGTGACGAAAGCTCGGAGGCGTCTCCAGGAGGTGGGGGCGTTCCTAGGAGGACTCAGGCAAAGCTGTCCCTAAAATGGCCGCCATCAGAGTTTTTACAGATTACTCAAAAATACGTGAATGTGCCAAGGCAACACTTCAGGCATGTTTTTAATGAGGGAATGACATAATAACATGATGTAAAGCTTGAAAAAGTCGATTTTGCATAATACCCCCCCACCCCCCACCCCAGGCTTTTGATCACTTTTTTTTTGTCTAAAAATATTCCTTAAAATCATCTTGAGGGTCAGAGGTTCTACGGTGAAGGGCCTACCTCGGTACCGCATGATGTACAATGCTGTATTTGGGGATGGGAGACATGCAAAAGAGCATATATAATGTAGTTTTTCTTAGAACCAAAATCACAGATTCAGTGGGGGAAAATGTCCGTGTTTCAGCCAACACCTGCAAAAGGAAGCAATGAATCACACTCTCTACGAATTTGCGGATAGCCACAGAGATCAGCTCAAGATTTGATTCTTATTTATAGACATCACTCCCCACATCCCACGCCGTTGCTGGTTCATCACTGTTCTCTGCTTGACTTACTTATTATTAGAGATACTGACCACTGCGGACCAGGAACAACCCACAAGAGCTGCAGTTTTGGAGATGCTCTCATTCAGGCGTTCAACTTTCGCAAGCTGGCGTTTGACAAACTGGGCCGTGCCATTAGTATCACGATCCATCTTTGCTCGTGCATGTTTTTGCTCGTCAAACAACAACATTTTGCAAATTGACTGATTTCAGGGTTGGATTTCCAAAGAACTTTTAAAAATCACTACAAAAGCATTAATAGTGCAACGCGCTGATCCCATATTAATATTGATCTAGTGTTGATTCCCGCTAACTTAACATGCTTGAATGGTCATGTTTCAGAGTACTAGTAAGACCTTATGTTTATTAAAGGTGATCTTAGCAGCCTTCGTGAGGGCTGGTTATGTATTATGTAACAGGTGACAGTCCAGTATGGAGCCACTTCACACTGACGCTCAGCTGTCACTGCAGTCCCCAAAGCCACACATTATACAGCCTTAACCCAGGAAGCATTAATCATGTAGCAGCACTGTGGCTGGCATCGAAATTAAAAATAATGTGTCGAAGGAAATGGTTGACGCCAAGGATTATTTGTATCGCACATTTACAATCATTACTTTCAGCTTACTTTCAAGTACCGAAATACAATTACGATTGCAGTTTAAATTGTGATAATATTCACAGAACACATTAAAGAGAAGGCTGAAATATACATGGTGGCGCAGTGGTTAGTGCTCATGTCTCAGAGCAAGAAAGTCCTGGGTTCGATTCTGGATTCCCCTATCACTAAAAATATGTACAGTAGGTTCCCCTGAGGAGCCTCCCTGAAAAAGAGGTAACTAATATCAATGGGACTTTCCTGGTTAAAGCAGAACTAAGTAACTCGTGCCCCTAGAGGCCATAAGCGCCATTGCAGGTGTCGTAGCATGTTGCGTTTTCTTTACTCATTAATTGTCTGTGAGAGTAAATACTACGCTGACAGAAAAGACAAACTGAGAGAGGGATATTGTACATTGTGCCTTAACCCAATTATACAATGTAGAGATTATTTTTCACTCAAACTTGGCTGTAAATACTGTGAAATTGGCGCTACCCCACGGCTAACTTTGCCCGTTAGCCTGTTAGCTTCTTCTTTGTGATTATATTAGTGTATATTGGTGCTCCGGGTCGGTGCAGTGAAAGTTGCAAGTGTGGTTTTCTGGCCAGAGACACCAAGGGGACATGAAAGACGCCCCAATCATCCCATTAACACTTGTATTACCCCCAGAGAGACTACAAAAAGGATTTATAAAGTAAACAAGTTACTTAGTTCTGCTTTAAAGGAACAGGCCATCGTTTTTCCATTCTGAGATATGTTCTTACCCGAGCTTAGACGATTTAATACGTACTTGTCTGGTCTTTGTGAGTGCCTGAGAGTGTGGTCGCTTCTAACTTCACCCCGTTTGGAGCTATAGGAATATACCGGGAGAGACCAAAACAACATCTTTGGTCGCTTTGCGTGACTGAGCGCACGCACAAAGACCAGACAGGTACGCATCAACTCATCTAAGCTCAGGTGAGAACACATCTCAGTGTGGAAAAACGGCGACCTGTTCCTTTAAATAAAGGTGAAATAAATGATACAAGAATGATTTGCAGTTCAGAACATGTTTACAAAAGATATTTCACTGCCAGAGTAAATACAGATTTGCATTGTGATTTGATAATTGCAACCATTCAAATATACGATTTTGGTTTGGTTGCAATTTATTGTGCAGCCCTAAGGGTCAATGTCAATTAAGCAGTACACAAACAATATATTTTTTAAGTAGTTAAAGCAAATCATCAAACAGATAAAGAATTGTTTGTATGCCCAGTGAGCTGCATGGCTGTAGTTTCTGAATCAGGCAGTAACATCTCACCAAAGAATGAGTTTTGTCAAATCTAAGTCCCTCAAAAGGCCTAAAGTTTTATATTGTTTGCTACATGGATACATTACCAACACAGTGCATTTACTGGACTGTAGTGTAACAAAGACAGTTCAATCATGAGAAATTGTGGCCAGTTCAATTGTCTATGCTATTGTCAGACACAAAAACAATATGCACTGCAAGACACACTGACAGACCAATTCAGAGTAAACACAGGATTCAAAATGTCGCTTCGGCCAGTTAGTTCTCAACATTCAATTGTTGCAAACACCAACATTCGTTGGTTTGCAACTCCCTCAAGAGCATCTTTTCCATTCCAACCACATATGGAAAAAATGCCTCCCACAGAATTCTGGCGACTTCCTGAAACTTTCACCCACACTTTCTCATCCCTATGGAGGTCCTGACCCCCAGCTTAAACATAACCAGTTTTGACATACTTCCATGTACTGTATATTTAAGGGTGTTGTTATTGCTGTTATTGATTTTTTTGGCTTCCCCTTTCAAATAGCACTAAACTGGTCGTCGCAGAGACACTACAGCCCAGTATTGATTTCGTCGACTAAGATTTTTTTTATCAAAACATTTTTTTTTCTGTCTAAAATGTGATTAAAACTAAATTAAAAGTTGTTCATTGGACGAAAACTATGACTAAAATGGCCAGATATTTTTGACGGTTAAAATATGATTCAAAATGGAAAAAAAAAGAGACTAAAATCATCAAAAAACTTCCTGTTTGAAAGAGCCTCATATCATTAAAATTCACTACCAAAGGAACAGGTCTGAGCTTTGTTCATGTAGTATAGGAAAGCATCGAACCTGGGACCTTCATTACCCTTTTACCATTTATGGCTCATTTATTGTAACTGAGTCTATGCCATTTGAACATTTTACATTTGTATTATATTACACTTGATAGTATTTGCCAGCCTGAAAACTCATAATTACTTCTTACTGAGGGATATGTGTTTTAATGACACGTGTTTCATCACGCTTACAGCAGAAGTGGTTTTTACCCTTTGAAACAAGTGTAGGCCTATTCAAATTTAAATTTTAGTCACTACTAAAGAAATAGTTTCTTTGCCACTCTAACAGCTTTAACTCCCAGTGTCCTGTTCCTGTTGTTTGTTGTGATATTTAGAACTGAGAGCATTTGATCCTAGGGAGAGCCTGTGCTCAGGACTGGCAGCAGGAGCATCTGACTTAGGGATGCTCCATGTGGCTGAATTACAATTCAAAACATAAAAGAAGACATTATGTCTTCTTGAGAATATGCCCACCCGACCATGTAAACATTGGAGCGGCCCAGTTCCTCATCACTTTTATTGATAGACCCTTCAAGACGTCGGTGCCACTCGATGTACTCCTCTGCGGGACACCACCCCCTCGTGCTGTCTGCTCCGCGCTGCTCCTCCGTCGTGCCCCGATACCGCTCTGCCGTCGCCATGGAGACCGGCTTCAACACAATGTGGGAGGGAAGGCTCACGCTGGGACGGAAGAAGCAGGATAACGGCCAAAAGAGGCAAATCGCGGGCAAACTTTTAAGAAATTTGACTTGATTTTGTTCAGCCGTCAAGCGAGGTTTCCAGCTTTGCACATATTGGATCGACTCATTTGTACTGTGTTGTGTTGTAGAAGCAGGAGCAGCGAGTTGCATATAGTCATTTTTGTGTTAAAGCTGCACTACCCATTTCTCTTGTTTTCAAGCACCATGAAAGAGGTATGTTGAGCATAAACCTGTTTGTTGCTGTCGCCAAATTGTTTATTATCTAGATGGATAATATCTGTTGTATTCACCTGGGGTGAATGTGTAGTATGAGGGAGTGGTTGAAGGGGCCGATGGCACAGACTGGTTGCCTCGCTTCCGTCTACTCCAGGGCAGCTGTGGCTACAACAGTAGCCTACCACCACCGAGTATGGAGTGAATGAATAATGACAACAGTGTAGCGCTTTGAGAAACTTGATAATACAGGCTTGTAAAGCGGATTACAAGTGTTAGGCATTATTATTATTATCTCTGGAATAGCCCATATATGGTCATGTTTTGTGGGGAAAACTATTTGGAGAAAAATCTATGCTTTCTCTAACAATTCAAAAACTACTTTAACAAATGCTGAATTATGAATATAGTTTTCTACTAAATAAAGATACAAAGAGGAGTGGTTCAACAGCCCATAAATACATGAATAACGGAGAATGCTAACATGATGCTTCTTATTAGCATCGTTATCCTAAAAACTAATGCTAACACTAGCTAGTGCTAGCTACGACTGTTTTTTTCCCCCCTGCTGTATCTATAACATGGTTGGCATGGCAACAGTTCAAATTGTTTACCTCTATCTATGTCACTTCCTGTCAGAGTCCATAAGGAAGTGAAACTATAAATATCACAAAAATGGTCAAATGAAACAAAATCTTAAATATAATTGTGTTAATATGTGTCACATGCACTTGATACACGATAAGTCCTATCTTTCAATGGAGAATGGACAGGATTTAATGCAGAGGTTGCAGAGCAAGGCTTAAGCTAAGAGGTGCACAATGTTGCCACAGACACAGGAAACATAACATTTACTTGTTTAAAAGTTATACTAGGTAAGAGAAGCATGACAGTTTATGAATGGAACATTTGGACGATCACAGCGTAAAATAATCTCCTCCTTCTCACCAATGACGCTTTTCCAGCCATCCGCAAACATCTTCCCAAACCACTTCAGACCGGAGATTATCGGGTTGGGGTGAAAAGCACAAGCCGAATAAGTCGAATGCAGCTGTTAGCGCGTAACCCGTTTTCAGATTTGACAGTGATAAAGCCTCAGATTTTTGCATATTCTCAGAGTTAGTGTGTAGCATGAGGAGGACTGGCGCTGTCGGCCCATGATACTGTATGTGCTGGTGAAATTGCCGGTTGTCAAAAAAGGGGAAAGCAGTTCTATGCAGTTTTGTGAGTAATAGCAGCAGTGACACATCATCGTCAGCGGGACCTTTAGCCAGTGTGGGAGAGCCGAATGACAAATCCTACATCAAAAATCTCACCGGGGGGCTGTTTCGCTGAGAGAGAGCGTTTATGTTGCAACTTGGTAATACGGTCTTTGCACCACTTCCTGTACCCAAGAAGTAGGCACAATCAGGAGATAATATTGGACATAAAAGCTGTATAGGACGGCTTTACGGGTCGTCTCGTGATCGGAGGGTCGGGGGACACGAATGAGAGTGTGAATGGGTGAAGGGTTCCTTGATGTAAAGCTTGAGACCATTTACTATATGTTTTTGCACAACTCTTTAAATTCTACGACTTTGTCCAAACAATTCAGCAAATTTAAAGGAAATTTGAGGACTGAAAGGATCCAAATGAGGAAGGTGAAATTGTCTGGACTCAAACATGGATGAGCGACACCTCATGACATCAGCAGGTGTTGTTTTGTGATTTGAGCTCTTAAGAGGAATTCAAACTTGCATAAATGGATCACAACACAACTCTGGCAACCGTATGTGTTTCATGAGGGGAAATTATATTATATTATATTTGGTTGTAGTGTTGATGACAAATATCAGCAACCTTGGATTCTTGTTGTCAATAATAATCAATAAACCAGACGTGGAAGTCAAAGCTATATTTAAAGGTCCTATATCATGCAAAATCACCGTAATTGTCTTTTTAGTCAAAGTTAAACTCGTCACAAACCTACCTGGAGAGATGTTCTGTTTTGCGCATGTTTCGGTAATTCCACTGAAAATGTGAGACCACACTCCGGTGTACGTCAGATGGAAATTTCAATGACTCTCCTCTGTGTTTTAACTTACAATATGTTAACTGAAAACAATGTTAAGGAGTATTAGGTAGTTGTAAGAGCCTGAATACAACAGTAGTAAGTCAGTGCTTTATTTGTCATTGTACAAGCGAACATCGAAATAGTGTTCAGGTTCAGGAAACCTGGCTGCCTTCAGTCTCCTCTGATTCTCTGAAACGGTGCAGCGCCTCCTGGGTTTGTCCCTGTTTCAGAGCGTGGTGCCCTGCACTGGTCAGCTCCACCTCCTCCTTTCTCTTCCTCCTGCAGCTCCACAACAGTCTTTCACCATCCTCTGGGAAGAGCTTAGCAGTTCATCTGTTTTTATTCTCCAGTGAACATCCATTAGCCAGAACACTAGAAGGCTTGTGTGGCTTATATGTGAGTCTTGCCCGGATACCTCCTCATATGTCCCTTTTTTGTTTCCTGTCGCGCCTCGTGATGCCTCCACTGTGCTGCAGCTGTGGGGGGCTCTTGGTGCCTCTTGAGTGTTTTAGAAGAAATTTGTAGCTGTTTCTTTACTTTGTTGACAAATCTAACCATAAAATGTGCTTGACCAATGTTTTAAATGCATTAATGATTATGCTTTATATTGCACTTGGGAGGTTTAGAAACTGCATGCACATGCAACAACCTGCAAACTCTTGCTCTATCTGCCATTTTCTTGTAACCATGTTGAAAAAATAGGAACTAATGAAGACAGTGAACTTCCTGCCATTCAGCGAAAGCCTGCAAGGTGTGAACAAAACAACTTCAAGTGTGCGAGGTCAAAGAGTCAGATATAAGTTGTGGAAAATATAAGGAGGAAGGACTCCCCGCGCCACGTCATGAATATTTAATATTAATATGTTATAAAATGTAGGGAGCGCAGGGTCAGACGGGTTTCGCAGACTGCCTGTTGTAATTCCCGTAACCGTTAGAGGGACAGCTCTGGTAAATTGTATTAGAATTGTAACTGTATAGGGAATACGCTTTTCTTGATTAAGTGATTGAATATTGTCTCTTTTCTCCAACAAACGAACACGCCTACAACTTTTAAAAAGCTACTTTGTTCAGGACCAGCACGGACTCTCTGCAGCAAAAAAAATAATCACAAAAACATGGCAAAGCCGTACAAAAGCATCCAGTAAAACAATGTGGAACACAGAAACCACAATTGCAGTTCGTAGAAAAAACACAGCTGTACCAAGAGAGAGGAAGGTTGCTGCTTGTTTACACGTCGCCATGAGGACAATACAGACCTTTAATGATAGTATTCAGTGAGTAAACCTCTATTGTAATAATATGAACTTGTTTCACGAAGTTACAAGATGTTGATTCACTTTGGAGACAGGATCCTTACAGCAGAGGAGCAACACTTCAGCCTTGAGGCGCTAATGTTGCACCTGTTGTTGTGTCAAGACGTAATGACCAGTTTCTGTACTTTTGCCTTTCGTGCTCTATAGAAAAGCTTCACTATTTTTAGCTCTGTTCTGTTGGGTGTTTGGCGGTGGCATATTGTCTGGTGTTAGGTCAGCACTTGGACTCATCCGTGGTCCTCTCCATTGGCCTGGTGCTAGATTGAGCCAAAACGCAAAGCGCACTCAGAATTGATGGTCTGCAGGTTGACTTTCTGTTGCCGTTCAAAACATTGTGTGGTCGTCAAACAAATGAGGCGCGCTGCGGCTAATTACTTCCCCCGTTACGGAGGAATTCAGGGGCTTGTGCAAGTTTAACACATGACATAAATCACATCAATTACTTCCCGGGAATGTTGCTGTAATTCATGTTTTAGAAGCTGTTCCAATCAATACACAAGACAGAAATCACATGGTAAACAAAATCACTCGGGTTTACTTGTGTGTGTGAAACAATGCAAAAATGATCGAGAGCTGATGATGCCTTCATGTTTAGACACTGTGTGAAACATTGCCAAAAGGTTGCAAAACAGAAAGTCAAATTGTGTTAGCCACGTGCTACATATGTGCATTGATACTTTCTCATCTCTTTACCCCATTCAAGTCCATTATTTGTATTTGTTTCACTTAGAGATGGCACCATTTGTAAACAAAGTAATTCAAAGTTCTTTACAGAGTGCAAATTGATAAAATATAAATATAATCACTAATTGATTAAATGAAAATGATGAGTGCTATTAAAACTATCATTAGAGAACTGTTTTCAGCCTTGGTAACTTCAAGAAGATTTTCCAGATTTTAGATGCACACGATAATGTATTTGATATCAATAATGAATTTGACCCATCCTTCAATGCCAGTGGAGCGACCTGTCTGGAGCAGTGAGCAAACGCAATGTAGCCCTCAGCGACCCAACTCCAGATCTATAAAGGTTTATGGTCAGGAGTTCCTAACCGGGGCATTATCATGTGTCAGCTGAATTTGGCAAACCGGAATACTAAGAGCAAAAGACAGACTTATGCTATTGTTACTCTGCTGCAGTGTTTTGCTAACAAACTTCATGATAGAATGCCTGTTTAAACAATGTGGCACAATAATAATAATAAAACAATAATAAAATCAAATTTCAAAACAGGGTATTTCCGTGTCTCTGTGTCTTCCACATTGGTCGCAATGCAGCGGTGGCTGATTATCGGGTGCCGCGTGCAGCAGTAATCACCGTCATTGTGCCTCGGCCTCCACCACAGTATAAAGCAGCTGTGACCCCGGCCTTTGTTCAACCAGCTGCAGAACTCACAAACCAGAGCACTTCAGTAAGAACCTCCTCAAGGGTTTGTTTTTAAGATTAGCAACGTGGTCACAATTATTCAAAATGTCATTCGGAGTCATGTACAGGTCCTATATCATGCAAAATTGACTTTTTGGAGCTTTTAGCCATGTTGTAATGCTATTCTCCTTCTTTTTTTTAACTTCATACACGCAGTTCTAAATGATCCTCCTGAATCCTGCCCCTCCTCTGAGCAGCTGCTCTGGTTTTTACGTCATAGTGTCAAACAGGAAGTGCTCGACATCTGTAATGTAATGCCTTAGGGCCTGATTTAATATATATAACAGCTGTTTCAATATTTCTGTTGTAAGAAATAAATATAAAAAATAAATTAATAAAAAAAGGAAATGCCCGAGGCCTCCGTGCTGCCCCTGCGGAGAAAACAAACGCACACCCCAAGCGTCCGAACAGATGTCATGTTTGCACTGAAAGTTGTGAAGAAGGAGCTCTTTCTAACCTACTCTGGACACGCCTGTTCGCTTTTCTTACCTAGCGATAAGAAAAGCGTGTTTGGCTATGAGAGGTGCAGGACTTTAGTCAACCTTCCTCAAGAAGAGGCCACTCGCCAGAAGTTGGAATTTCTTTCCGGGATTCAACGACTATCAGCCAAAATATTTTTTTTTCTGTGACTGTCTGTAACTGGTGGATGTTTGGTGCACCTTCGCCAGACTCAAAGTGGGTTAACTTTTATAACCAACGCGAGTCCCATAATTTAAACGCCCGATGGAGCGACCAGAGCGGTGAGTCAATCAAAACGCATGTTAGTTTGTGTGTGTGTTAGCCATTTATGAAGCTGTGCTATGTCAATTTGCTGTGATATTTATATTTATTTTACTGCTAATGTTGCATAGTTGGATTCGCTCGGAGAGATGGGGCGGAGTTAACTGAATCGAAGCATCATGTCTTCCGGGTTTGCAAAATACCTCTAGAAAACACTCACAAAAAGTAGTACTCCATAGTGGTAGAGGTACAATATATCATATAAATGCCTATAGTTTACTTTGGGATGGCAAAAATAGCACGATACAGATCCTTTAAAACAACATTAGTCCCTATCTCCCTATTGAAACATAAATGCCAAGAACTTGTAAAGTAGTCACTCAACCTTTCTGTTAGTAAAACAATACACTTTATTCTCTTTCCTCCACTTAATTTATGTCAGTTGTGTCAGTATAATCGATTGAGTTCTCAAACGTTTCACACCAAGTAGCATGAAATATTTGACCTTGCAAGCTTCAAATCAGGCCTAAAAGGAGCCTAAATTAATAACACAAAATTGGGCCAAATTAAGACAAATTAACACCTAACTTAAATGCATTACTAAAGGACATGAATAAAGTCAAACCTGAAGAACCCTAGGGCCACCAGCGATATATGCATTATACTGTCAAACCACTGCTGTCGGGTTTTACTGGAGCAAGAACAAAGACTCTTTGGATCTTCACAAGTGTATCCATGAAGTGCGTTACATGCTCGGCTGCTCATGGCATTTGCTGCTGCGGGTCTTGAAGGGAAACAGTATAGTTTTAAATAGCACTCGTTCTGTCAGTCACATATGGACACAACTCCCACCAGCTTCGGGAAAAACGAGGCATGTACAAAATGTCCCTGCTGTCATGGAGACTGCAGGAGTCTCAGGTCCATTTGTACAGTAAGTACAGAGACGAGACGCTCTCACCGAAGTGAATTATGTCTCATTTGTGCTTTGAAAGGGCAACACGTCTAAGGGGATGAATTACATAAGAGTTTGTTATTGCATTTTTCAAGGCATTAATAGCTGAAAGTTTGCGTCACAGATTACGGGACTATGGATCGAAGTTCACCGAAATCTTGTACCAATGAGACCAGTGTATTTCCAGTATCCATTCCCAGTGGTTCCCAGCCTTATTTTCTTGAAGCTCCCTCTGCACGTGCTGTCGTCCCATCCCCCCAGGTTGGGAACCACTGTCCTATCCTATGTTCATGTAATTTTATAAACTGTTTGTATCTGCTTAAATGACCTCATAGTTTAAATGCTTTCATGTACAGTATGAATGAGTGGTTCCTTGATGTAAAGCGCTTTGGGTAAGAGCTCTTTATAAGTTGAGATCATTTAATGAACTGGCACTGAACTAATTCCTTTCTTTCTTTCTTTCTTTCTTTCTTTCTTTCTTTCTTTCTTTCTTTCTTTCTTTCTTTCTTTCTTTCTTTCTTTCTTTCTTTCTTTCTTTCTTTCTTTCTTTCTTTCTTTCTTTCTTTCTTTCTTTCCAATAGAGACAGTAAAAAAAAAAAAAGATTAATGACATTTTCAGCACCAGGAGCAACATATGGTTGAGAAAACGCACTCTTGGAGGAATTAAGAAACCATCTGAGTTACTAACACACTGTAGAAAATACAAAATGACATGTATAAAAAATAAACATTTGCTCAACTTAAAAAGATAATACAGTTAGCTTATACGTTTACATTATTACATTAGATTTTATCAGACATTTCTTTCCGCACATGACTTTAACACCTCATTTAACCTTAAGTTAAGTTAACTCAACTCATATATGTTGTACAGCCAGATGCTTTATCTTTTATTTTCTTCTTTTTTACAGTGCTTTGTTTTTGTTTTTCCCCAAATGAAAGAAAAAAAAAGAGTTAAATACAGGTTACTGTCGGCCTCTGACAGTGAACAGATTAAAACTCTGATGGCAGAAAGTTTGAAAGCCTTTTTTCAAACATGGTTTATTCACTCAAAGACCACCAAAAGAAAAACGCACTTTACTGCACTAATGATCTTCCATCTGAGTGCTCTAGTTTCACACACAGTGTAATGAATATGTTGAGGTGAACCGCAGCCGCTCCATGCAGACGCTGTTTCAGAGCCATAGATCACGTTTAGTGGTCTCTGTACAATAGCACGTATTAAAAGATTGTCCATTAATCGTCAGTGTCTTCAGGGAGAACGCCGTCTTTAGCTTCATAAAGGTCCCAGTGCGGCGCTGCGGGACATGACGTCAACATACTGTACGAGCACAGCCATAAACAGGAGACCAGCTTAACATGCTAGGCACTAAACATTATGAGTCGAGTCAGCTTAAGAAAAGAAAAAAAAATCTATGGTATAAGCAGCATTTTACAACTTTAAAATATAGAAACCACAGAAAAATATCACCAGCCACATTGACTGAGCAGAAACAAAGAATAATGTCAGCACCTGCAGCATGTTACTGTGGAAATTCAACACTAAGAGCTTTGCTAATAAATATACAGAGATGCACTCAGCCCGGGTCTGCTGCAGCCACCTGACACCAATCTGAATATTAATCCACCTGAATAAATGCAGCTTGTTGAGAGGAAACATACTGTATATGCAACTGGAGAATCTGCCATTCTCTGCAGCGTGCCATAAAAGCATGTCCTCCCTGTTTGATGAGCAGGTAAAATCACTGCTCAAAATGACACAATGCTGCTTATTTATTTAGTTCCAAAGACTGCACTGGGATCTTAGGCATAGAGCAGGTCACGGTGACTTCTGCTGCTGCCTTGTGTGTGTTGGTTGAGTATTTCACTTAAAAGTTTGTGTCAAAATGTGGTCATGTCAGTCTTTTTGGTACAAAGCGGACATTAAAATGGGAATTGATGTGAATGAGAAATGGGCATAGTGGACAACAACTTCAATAAATCAACCTTAAGATATATTTTTTTCTGAAACACTGAAGAGACACCAAGAGCCCCCCACACCTGCAGCACAGTGGAGGCATCACAAGAGGCAACAACTAAGCCACACATGCCTTCTCTCCCTACTATTGTTCTGGCTATTCTCTGGAGAATAAAACAGATTAACAGCAAAACTCTTCCCAGAAGATGGTAAAAGACTGTTATGGAGCGGAGGGAGCTGCGCAGGAGGAAGAGGAAGGAGGAGGTGGAGCTGACCAGTGCAGGACACCACGCTCTGAATCAGGGACAAACCCATGAGGTGTTTCAGAGGAGACTGAAGCCAGCTGGTTTCCTCCGGGTGCTACGGTTTCCCCCACTTCCAAAAAGATGCCGGTCAGGTTGGCCAACAGTAGCGGCGGCTCAGGACTAATACCTGAACGCACTTTCATTGTACACTTTAATGACAAATAAAGCACTTACTTACTTACTTATATAAAATTATTGAACAAACATTATGCCATTGTTGGCAACCAGCTCAAGTTAACAATACTCGAACCCGAAATGTTCCGCAGTGTGGCTTTAAACATGTAAATGGCAATGTATGATTGAAATAAGTGCATCTTTTGATTACACTGTAACTGTAATAATCTGTACTAAAACAATACAGTATTTATCAAGGGTTTACAGTCAAGTATATTTTGCATAATTGCATTTACATTGAAAGTACTCTCTCAATAAGAAATAGTATAGAATATCAACAAAAAAAAAACAGCAGCTCAAGATGTGTGCAATTTTTCCTTGGGATTTCTATACTATAGTCCAGTGGTTCTCAAAGTGGGGGTAGCGGGACACTGAAGTGGGGGTCGCAAGATGATTTTGAAAGAATTTTTATTTTTCTGACATTGAATTTGATTGAATTAGATTTTTAATTGAAAACAGCATAGGAGTGAACAAGAGAAATTAAGCCAAATATCAAAATACAGCATCCAAACTAACATCATTAAACCAGATTTGAAATGTTTTGCACCTTAAATTATCATGAATGCTATGCTGAAAAGTTTGGGAAGCCCTGCCTTTCAAATAAACAAAAATTATGACAAAAAACAGAATATTCTTTGCCACCATATTGTAATATCCTCCATATTTGCTGCTGGAATAACTCACAAAGGCCTGTTTACTTGGCGCATAGCAGGGTACACAAATCAAAATGATCTCTTCTCTACACAATATCACTGGCCCGGTTCAGAGTCTATTTCATAAGCCAGCAAATAACATCCCCAAAGCCAAAGGACAATACATTAGAGAGACGCGCGTTTTCCCATATCCTCACGTACACAGAAAACCTGTCTCGGCAATGGGGCTGTTTTGGATACGAGTGAGGGGAAGACACGGCGTGCAACAGTGAAGCCCGTGATGCCAAAAAGACATGAAGTGTTTGTGATGTGCGGTGAGCCTATTGAGAGGAGACATCACAGCGGACAAGCAAATCAATCAAACGAATCACAAAAACAGGCAACAATACAGAGGGAGCGGATCCAGGGGGATATTATGCAAAAACCCAGCCAAGAAGTACAAATGTAGGCAGGACTTTTCTTAGTGCATTAAATACTGACGTGAATCTGGGAAGTTGTCCAATCGCAGCGAAGTCTATTAAAGTGGTTCCAAATTGTCAGCAGGGTAAATGTGAAAGAAGAAAGAATGGAGGGAAACTGGATGCAAGTTTCTTTAAGATGACGTAATGTAATTGGAACGGTTAAGAGTACAGTCAAATATTAGTTAGAGATGACATGGAAATTCGATGGAGCTGTTTTTCTGGCCAAACCTTTGAGTCAATGAGCCAAAAACAACTATTTCAGAACAATTGTCTCTTCCAATTAAGCAAAAATAAGAAACAGTGTATCAAACTTTCACCTGAACGGACATTTCATGAATTTCCTGAGAAAAAAAAACAAAAAAACAGCTCGAGACACGGTGACAGTGCACAAAGCCGAGACAGGCAGTTTTTCGCCCGAGCAGATGGTGGAGAGTCCCAAAGTCCCACAAGGTCAGTGTGAGCCTCGCTTGTTTGCTTCTGCCGGAGACAAGCGTTCGTGAAAGTATTCTGCTGTCTGAAATATGACCAGTTTCACACAAAAGTAGAAGCACAGGCCACACTAAACAATGTTACGAATGTTTAAGAAGAGAAACCCTTTCTTTCTGGACAAATAGATGTGATAGATCATTTAAACTGTGTTCCAAATTAGGATTAGGAGGTTTACTGAACTCAAAAGCTATTTCAATAAAAAAACATCTTAACAGGGCAAGTTACATTTAACATAGGACCCTTATCTGATAGCAGCTTCAAAATTCCATTAAACTTGTGAGTTTTTGGAGAGTTTCTGCTTGGATTTGTTTGCAGGATGTCAGAATAGTCTCTCAGAGCTGCTGTTTGGATGAAAATTGCCTCCCACCCTCATATATCTTGTTTGAGGAGGCTCCAAAGGTTCTCAATAGGGTTGAGGTCAGGGGAGGATGGGGTCCACATCATGAGTTTCTCTCCTTTTAGCAGCCAATAATGCAGAGATACTCTTTACAGCATGACATGGTGCATTGTTACGCATGAAGATGATTTTGTTTGGGAAAGCACGGCTCTTCTTTTGTACCATGGAAGAAAGTGGTCAGTAATATTTTTCAGAGGTCATTTTCACACCTTCAGGGATCCTAAAGGGGCCGACCAGCTCTCTCTCCATGATTCCAGGCCAAAACATGACTCCGCCCCCCCCTTGCTGACATCCCAGCCTTGTTAGGACATGGTGGCCATTCATCAACCATCTACTCCTCCATTGATCTGACCATCCAGGGTTACACGGCCTCATCAATGAACAAGACTGTGTGAAAATGAGTCTTCATGTATTTCTGAGCCAGTTGCAGCCGTTTCTGTTCTTCAGCATTCAATGAACAGTTTAGGAGGCCCGGATAGAAGGTTTATGCACAACTGCAGCCTCTGGAGGGTCTTACACCTTGATGTTCGGGAGACTCCAGAGGCACCAGCAGCTTCAAATACCTGTTGTAGCAGCTGTTCTCTTAATCTGACATGTATTTGTCTGGCAGAAACCGTCCTCATTGTGCCTTTATCTGCACAAACCTGTGTGTGTGCTCGGAATCAGCCACAAATCTCTTATCAGTACAATGATTACGCTTCATCTTTCATGAAATATCGAAGGTTTTCATACCTAGACCAAGGCATTCAACTATTTCACGCTCTTCATCATCAGAGAGATCCTTTTTCTTTCCCTTATAGCTTGATAATGGTGGTCTGCTTAATAATGTGGACGTCCTTTTTCAGTAATTTTTCCCTTAACTGGGCTTAACCTGACAACTAATCATCACAGGCGTCTGACATTGATGATTCAAAGAGCCCTGAGACACAAAACCATCCATGAGCTTCATTGAAAACCTTTGGAACACAGTCTATATTGTAAACAGACATAATGATATGCATATAGTAATCTTAATTAATCAAGTATTTCCTCCTGACCTTATTTGGCTCCGTGGCTGCGTCGCCATTAAAATCTTAAACAGCTCACCTCCTGCAGAGCTCTCTCCGGGAGCTTACTATTTCAGAACAATATCATTTAATAAGTCGAAACACACACACTCACTTCTATTGGGGTTTGGAGGGGGGAAAAAAACACAGGAAGACTCATGAAAACATGCAAATTAAATGTTTTTTAATTGTCCCCAAACACATCTGAAGATCCTCTCGGCTCAGTGTGAGTGTGTCGTTAGCACGTTTCAGATCAAAGGCTGTGTCTCTGATAATCCACAGTGTTTTGCGCAAGGCTTTCAGCAAGTACACACATATTTAGCATTAAACAGTGAATTAAGGCCCCTGTTACATGAGCACACAAACACATTATAGCTCTCAAATATTTGCTGCACATTTGAGAGCACTGCAGCCTTAGAAGCTGTTGTTACAAAACATTTGCATCACTCATAGCGTCACCACGTTTGCCTAGAACTTTTGAATCACCTCAATCATCCTATTTCCGATTTGTCGCCAAAAATACAGGAACTTGAACTCCTCACCGGGCTGCCCACTGCGGCAATCACAGCGACCATACCTCTCCATCATAACTACGCATCATCAGAGAACCATGGCAACCGACTGCTCACCCAGACCAGGACCGAGCGAGAACAACGTGGAGGTGTCGAGAAGGAAATGGCCACAGTCTCACCTCCAGGTCCTCGGTTGTTGCAGGGGTTGAAATTATACAAAATATATATATAATTGAAGAGCCACTGTCAGGAAGTGTGGTTGAAATGTTTTGTGCAGCACATACACTGTACACTAGAGTGGTCCTTAATCCCATGTACATTTTCAAATGATTCTTTTTTAAGATCCAACCCCTACATCTTGTTTGAATAGTCACAAAAACTCTCCTGATATACATATAAAAACAACATTTACCCCTGCCTCATTTACCTTGAAGTTTGCCACCTGAGGTTGCAGAATTCTGTTCTTAAGACTAAAAAGACTCCAATTGTGTTCCATGTTGTACTAAAATATATAAATTGTATGTATGACTCATTTATATTTGCTTACAACAACTACAAAATAGGTTTTGGAAGTAATAGATATTTTGTTAAGGCGAAACACTGCAGGTGAATAGGGAACATTTTCAAATTTAAAGGTACTAGACAGTTTAGAAAATGTTAAAATTAAGTGTTTTCCTCCCCCTACGTGTTCCAACAATGTCCTAAAGTGTAGAATGAGCTCAGACCTGTTCACGACAACTGCCTCTACAATCACTCACAAAGTTGTTCCTTCAGGTCCGAAGTGCCGTCATGCACGAGCTTAATATAGAACCTGCAGTTATGCATAAGACCTGAGGTGGCAGTAGTGAGCATAAAAATTACCAACTTTCATCTAGTCCATTTAAAGATATAAGTTTTAAACTTTTGCTGTCGATAACTGACATGAATATGAAAAAAAAAAAGAAATATTGCAACTTTTTTTTTGTTGTCTTTTTATGTTTTCATGAAAATATAACTCATTTTATGCCTAAAATTGCCCAAAATTCCCCATATTGTCTGCGACGAAATCTGAATCAAGCCAGGTTTAAATTTATGGCTTTGTTTTGTTGATAAATTTGCTACAAATACTTTTTCAGAGGGGATTCTTTCTTTTCTTTATTTCTTTTCATTTCAAATCATATTCACCTTTATTCACTCCCAAATACAAAGCATCTCTAAGTGTTCCCTATAAGGTAAAGCTTCAAGGTTGATGAGGATGATGATTGATCCAATTGAGAATCACCAGGAGAGTTTTCTCTACCGCTACAATAAATTCCAAGGGTTAGAACTTACATTTTCTAAATTTCCATTTGTCCTACTGTACACTGCCTGACCAAAAACAAAGTCACCACCTGGATTTAACTAACTGTTCTGATCTGGGGTCGCTGTAGTTGGTCGGGACTAGGTTCAACAACACCATGAGATCAGCTGATGATCTGAACACCCTGGTTATTCTATTAATGGATTTCTTCTTCCCTGATGGCACAGGCATATTCAGAGATGACGATGCCAGGACTGATCGGGCTCACATTGTGAAAGAGTGAATGAGTAATGACAACTGCTTTGAGAAGCTTATCAAGATTGTAAAGCACAATACAAAGGGCATTTGTATCGTAATCGTTGAAGTAAAGTTTGAACTCCATTTGGTTCTTCGGTGAAACCCACAGTGGAACTATTTCACGTGTTTGCTGCGTGAACTACAACTCTTAAAGCCGAATCATGTTCTTATGGTGCTGTAGAAAAACTCAACGTATCTTTAAACCTACCCAAAGGGCTATACCTCTTGTGTTGTTGCGATGGTGCAAGGTGTTATGACTGCAAATGTAGAAAAATGACACTAAATTGGAGTTAAACACAAGTCACTGAATTGCTAATGGGATTCTGGGACGGTGTTGTGAAAATGGCTGGTTTAAATTGCTCGTGCTGCGCCAGGCGGAGCTGTCAGAGTGTTCCCGCAATAATGGCCCTTCAGCAGACACCCCGACGTCCAACCCAACATTATTTTGTCTGGGGGGGAAAAAGACTATACAACATAGACAACATGAAGCTCAGAGTTTAAGTTTGTTTAAGAAAAGATACCACACAGGACTTTATTGATCTCACAACGGATGATTTTACTTGATACAGCAGCTCTTCAGAACACACAGGGGGGTGCAGATAGTCGGGAAAATGTGCAATCGTGAGGGCAAGAAGTTCTGCTGGAGGTGCCAGAATGACCTCTAGCATATATTATGACGATATGTGACAAAGTAAGATGCTCTGTATATTGTGACACCTTTCAGAAAGCAGCATTAACATTTCAAAGTCACACTGCGTATCATTTTGGATTCCACTGTTGCCATCAATACAAAACATGCTCCTAATGACCAGCTCGACATAGAAAAAGCTATTTTTGCAGCATGTCATCAAAGGCTGGATTTGGATGAGGGCCTGACCTATTTAAACCTCACAATTGGCTGCCTTTAGTCAACGTCTCCATGGAAACTATCTCTATCTATCTAACACATATGTTTGTTCATTATTATTTTTCAATCAAAGTGAAATAACTTTGAAGCTGCAGTTTCAGACGCGCCCCGGCCACATTATTCAGCCATCACAATTTTGCCCTTGTCATACTTTCTGAAAATCACATTTTCTAGCTTGTAACACATTGAGGACAACATGTTCACATGTTCCCGAATAGCCTTCTTCCCATCAACGAAAAGATGCCATGAAAGAGAATTGGTGCCGTTGCCCGTCTTTGGTCATGGTAGTTGCTTTAATGCATTGGTTGAGAGCATAGAACAACATTGTTACATGTTTTTTAATTGTCTTTTGTTGGTCAACAACAGAGGATTTTATTAGCAACTGATGTAAAACGTGTCTGTACTGTTGCCCTGTTACACACCAGCTAATGAGCTTTTGCTTGTAGCTTCTCGAGCCTGTTTATTAAATTATGCATATGGAAAGCTACATGCTACACCTCTTGATTCAGTTATACTGGCCTCATCCAGTCACTGCTTTAATGAATGTATTTCCAGGGTAACAACGAAGAGGATTGTGATCTCATACAACAGGGGTAGGCAAGTTTGTGTCATGGAGGGCCTATTTTCATCATTCCCAAAACACCCAAGGGCCGAACCTCAACATTGTAGCCTAAAGTACAGAACTATTTTCAGCAAATGCCAATGTTTTACATCAGTGGTTCCTAAGTGGCAGGGCTTTGGAACCCATCATTACCCTCGGATGACAAGCCTAGGACCCAAATTAAACTGCAATTTGTCATATATCGTATAAAATATTGTATATTCTACACAAGTTTTTGTTGAACTATGATCAAACCCAATAACATTCATTTTAACAGACAAAGTTCCCTATTGACTCGCGACCCACTGAAAATGGTTCCGTGACCCACTTTAGGGTCCCGACCCACCAGTAGAGAATCACTGTTTAACATTATTTATGACCAAGCGGGATGTTCTGACAGGACATTTTTTAAATACTGACACTTTAACAGGTATTTGATCTCTTATTTGTAATAATATTATTCAAACTCATCTTGGGGGCCAGAGGTTCTGTGCTGGAGGGCTGGATTTGGTCCCCGGGCCTGACGTTGCCTACCCCTGTCATACTTAAGCTCATACCAAAAGTCCTGAAAATGTCAATGTTTTCCAATGCATACCTTGCTTAATGCCAACATAGAAGACTGGGCTGCAATGAAACGTGCCTGCAGCCATTACAAGGCACACACAACATTTATACTTTTGATTTCAAATTCACTGTCGAGTTTGAGTCAATTTGAATGTGATTTTTGCCCTGTCTGATTTCACGAGAGAATGTTTGACCTGCCAAACTTACAAAAAAGAAAGAAAATCAACAACCAAAAATAATACAAGGGATACATATAGATTTTCAATACAAAATTTAAACAGAAAAATGTATTCACAAAACAGCATTGAGTCTTAACACATGGCCAATGCAGGCCTACTTGTACTCACTGGTGTTGTTATACCCATAAAATAATTCCTGTTGACATACAATTGGTGGGATTACAAAGCGTGACACGTGAACTTACGAAATAACGCTGCCCCGCGCCCTTTGCTATGAGCCAATTTCATCTGCAACACTCAAAATTATCATGTCACGCTGTGGCGGGATCAGCGGGTTACATCCCACATTAGCAAAGGGTTAATTACAGTTTAGTGGGTCAACACCATCGCATGTATTCCTATGGAGAGGGGCTTGCGCTACCCATGTCTATAGTTGCACTCTGGGGACTTCATGGCGTTCATCCACCCCCGCCAACATGCCCTCGTCCTGGGGGCTAATGAGTGACCTCGCACTGATGGGGCTGCAGCAGTAAGTACTCGTGTTGTATCTGCGAAACCAACACCTTATGGAGGGAGCAAATATCAGCGCATCGTCGTGCTGTTTGTGTTGCCTTGGAAACTGAACAGCCAATCGCAGTTCAGCATGTTTTGTTTCCCATCGGGAGTTTGTAAACACTGAGGGAGATTTTTTTTTATTTTTATTAATTACTGTTGAGTTTTTGTGAATGCACGAGAATGGTGCGTCTACACTGTTCACCAATTAAGGATAATGCAGACAAATGTGGACACTGTGCACTCAGCAGCCCAGACATGTTTGCTGGTAGAGTGGCTAAAATATTTACTCAAGCCATTTTAATTTGAAATTATTTTACTCAAGAAGAAGTGAGCAAATGAATTACTCAATAGAGTAAAACAGCACCTTTGGGAAATGCACTGTTGGAGTAGTTACTGTTGGAGAGTAATAATATAGTATCTATTATAGAAAACGCTATCTCAATGGCCGCCGCCTGGGCGCCGCCATGTTTATTTCCCATACCGACTTTGAAGCTAAGCAGGGAAGTGCCTGGTTAGAACTGGGATGGGAGACCGTTCCTCGGATGCTAAGCAGGGAAGGGCCTGGTTAGGACTGGGATGGGAGACCGTTTGGGAACACCAGGAAGCCTGGTGACAGTACTGAGTGTGTGCGTGGTTGGTGTTGGGGGGTGTTGGGGGCAGACTGGTTGCCTGTCCATGAATAATGCACCAAATCGTTAGGCGACTTTGAGCGTCTGGAAAAGCGCTATAATGCATTATTACTCTTATTATTATTATTATTACATCCGCTGCCGGCCCCCACGTGACGGTCCCACCGGCCGCGGGCATTGGCCACGGGTCCATATGGACCGCGGTGCTGCTGTCCGAGGACAACCCGCTGTCACAAAAACGCGCCTGCACGAGATCTGACTGCCGTGCGTGTGCGCGCATCCAAACAGGGTGATGTGTGTGTGTGCGCGCGTGTGTGTGTGTTCGTGCGTGTGTGTATGTATGTGTGCGCGCGCGCATCCAAACAGGGCGATGTGTGCGTGTGTGTACGTGTGTGTGTGTGCGTGCGTGTCCAAAACCTGCTCAAACACGAGCCTCTAATCAAACGCGCTGCTCCGACTGATTTATCCTCCGTGTGAGTAAAAGCGACAATGAAACTACAACTTTACGAGCGCATGGCCTGCACTGCGTAGTTTTTTTTCTTTTTTTTTTACTTTCCTGCTGCACCATTTGTTTTCTATTTTGCTTTCACGTATTGTGAGCCCAGAGGTACATTTTATTCTAAAGCAGCTTTGAACGCATTGACAATTTTATTGTAAGGTTATAAAAACTGTCTAATAACGATCATTAGGCTACTTCAGTTCAAAACCTACTCATTATTTGTTTGATTGTACACTACCGTGATGCACCAAACCACGGGACCTGCACCGTGAACCAAACCGTTAGAGCTGAACCCCTAATATTTATCCATAATTATTCCACTGTCTCTTGAATCCTGTTCCCCGAGTTTACCGAAAATATTGTCGTCGTTTATAAGAAAGGACTGCGGGTACATCAAACACTCCAATTGCAGTTTGTTAGAATTTTTTTTTAGCATTCATTATTTTACTCATTTGTAGTGGCCATAGTTTTTGGAATGGGTTGGGAACCACTGGTCTACAGCTGAACTGTGTGACGGGTTGGACATTTCTTTGTAATCACTCACAATCTCAGAATATCTAATGTGGAGACTAGCGAGGCCCGGCCGAAGGCCGGGTCTCAGCTAGTAATAGTATAATCCAGTATGACATAAATCATGACAAACAAAACATGAAGTTATGTAACAAGCCTAGTATTTCCAAAGGAAAATTAGACAGAATATACAAAACAAATCTTTCCACGCTGATATATGTTCCTACCTGAGCTTAGACGAGTTGATGTGTACCTGTCTGGTCTTTGTACGTGCCCTCAGTCACGCAAAAAAACCAAAGACATTAGCATTTAGCCTCTCCCAGCTTATTCCTATGGACCCAAACTGGGGTGAAGTTAGAAGCGACCAAGCTTTTCCATGTAACACGATCCAAGTATAGTTACACATAGTGAAACATGTCGATTTTCTAAGCCGATAAAAAGGGGCACAATATTGTAAGGGATAATAATACCTTAGGATCACTTTGACTTTGCTGCGCGGACATCAAAGTTTAATTTTGTGTAACTAGGCTTGGATCATGTAACTTTTCACATAACTGTATTTAAATAGGGATAATGTGGAAGAGCTTAGTAGCTTCTAACTTCCTCTCAGTTTGGAGCTATAAGAATCTGCTGGGAGAGGCTAAATAAGATAAAATAAGATAAGAGCCTTTATTGATCTCACAATGGAGAAATTTACTTGTGACATACAGCTCTTAGAAACACTCAGGGTGTGCAAATAGGCAGAAAATGTGAGAAAATAAACCAAAAACGATGCACTAGTAAAATAGTGGTATCTTATGTACAGTGACTACCAAGGACTTTGTGGGGACAAAAGTATAACAAGTGCTAACGTCTTTGGTCTTTTTGCGTGTCTGAACGCACACACAAACACCAGACAGGTATGTATCAACTTGTCTAAGCTCAGGTAAAGAACATATCTCAGTATGGAAAAACGGTGGTTTGTTCCTTTAAGTGTTTTACTCAAGTAAGAGTACAGATGCTTTATTACACTGTAATACAGTAGATGTAAAAAGTACCATATGGTCAAACTACTAGGTGCAATTACTTAAAAACATTACCCAATGAAATGTACTTGAGTAGATGACTGAGTACTATAACCTCTGCTTGTTGAAAAATGAAGGAAAAGGAAAATTATTTAGTCCTTTTCACATGACACAAGTCACCCAAAGTGCTTCACACAAGGAATGGGAATTCATCCATTCACTTTGGTGTAGACCAGAAACCCCCCATAGAACCTGTGGCCTCCAAGATGATATTGAGAAATGCTAATATTAATATTGCACAAATCCGAGATCAAATACGTGATAAAGAATTCTCAAAGCAGTGTCAACATATATTTCACATTACCAGGCAAAAACACCCCACTAGATCATTCAAAACGGATATTTCTACAACACTTGAGAGCTTTGGCCCTTCGAAGCTCTGATGAGATTGGGCATTCACAGGGTTGAAAAAATTACAGTGTTAGACCTAATCCTTTAAATGACAAGCAAACTTATATTTCTTCATATTGTACATTTGTTAAACACTTGCCATTGGTCACGCGTCAGTAATCAGTAGTGTATGTTAAGCTAATATCAGTCCATAGTCCACGTCTCACCGTTCGCACCGTCATACTGAGTGCAACATCCAACCACAAAAGGAAGCCAAAATTCAGTCAAACCCCGGCCTTCAAAGCGCTTTTTGAAGTATTTTTGTATATGTGCATGTCCTATCTCTCCTCTCTCCTCATCTCTCACACACGGCGCCGTCTCTGTGGCATTTTTTTCTTTATTTTCATTTCATGTGCATGTGCGTCAGACTTTCTCCATGGCGGGAAAGCAGAATAGGGCGATAGCTTTAGCCTGTGATCTTTTATTCATCCTCTCGCGCGTCCTCTCCTCTCTCCTTCTCGCCGCCTCCGCACCAGGGAGCGGAGCATCTGACAGCCCTTTTCCCACAACCACCAGCTGGAGTGACAATGAGAGGAACCCGGGGGGGGGGGGGACAGATACATTTGTTTGCGTTATGAGCTCATGATATAGGCAGAGAGTGAGGGAGAGATGGAAATAAAGAGACAATGAGGAAAGGGTTCTGGTACTGACCTCGCCAGAACAGCAGATGGTCAGGGGCAGCAGCAGATCACAACCTCGCCGCTCCAAAGTCACAGGCTTTGAATAAGAACGACTTCATGTTTTATTATGGGCCTCGTTAGAAATGCACTGAAACACAACACTGCACAACTTTCAGATCAAACTTGAGGAGAACCTGAAGAATTGGCAAATATATGGTAGTTTACAATTATGGATGTTCCTCTTAGATTGGCTTAGAAAAAAGCTGATCATTTGGCCACTGGCGTTAAAAATGGCTACAGCCTGAAGTCCGCCATATTCCCCAGCCACCAAATATATGTACAATAGTGGAGTTCTTTGAGTATGAACTCCACTGCTTAAATAAATAAGATAAGACTTTATTAATCTCTCTCAGGAAACACTCAGAGGGGTGGAAATAGACAAGGAAAACACACTGAAAACACACTGAAATTTGTTTTTTGTTGACTTAGTTTATTAGGCGGGTAGTACTTAATGTGTACTTATGTGACATCATCACATTCTAAATCGTGAACGCTACCTATTGCAGCTTTCCCTGCTCCGATCCGGAGGCCCCAATAATACACACTAATGGAATCACGAAGAAGAAGCTAACAGGCTAACTGCGGACAAGTGCCACTTAAACAGTATTTACAGCCAAGTGCGAGTGAAAAAAATGATCTCCATTGTGTAATTGGATGTACAATATCCCTCTCTCCCTTTGTCTTTTCTGTCAGCGTAGTATTTACTACTGGACTACGGCAGCTGCAGTGGCGCTTATGGCCTCTAGGGGCATGAGTTACTTAGTGCTGCTTTAACTTTTTGAAGAAATTGTACTTTTTACAGTAGTTTTATCATACAGTAATTTTTGCTTCTACTTGAAAAAAATAAAATAATGAAGTATCTGTATTTCACTGGAGTAAAAATACTACTTTTTCCTCTGTTAGTAAATATTTAAGTGATCAATGCTTCAGTTTGATCTATAAAGTCGTCTAGTGCTCTTTGTTTTCCTTGACTTTCCTTGAATTATCTCGATTTCCACATGATTTCATGTTTTGTTTCACACTATATATGGCGTCATTGAAAATAAATCAGACTTTTTCCGCTGAAACAGTCACTCAGTTACTCACAGTATTCATGTAACATTTTCTCCAAGCACTTTTTTTTTTACTTTTACTTGAGTAAATATTTGAGCCACTACTTTTTACTTGTACTTGAGTACAATATTTCAAAGTAACATTACTCTTACTTGAGTAAATACTTTGGCTGCTCTACATAATGTGGTAACCTGGCAAGAGTCAGATCAACATTACAGTGCCAATAACATTAGCGCTGATATCAATCCCAGGTTGAATGGTTCGGGAGGAGGAAAGCACTTTTAGAGCTGATTGGATCGAGCACATCTTAAATCCATTACATAAAAATGTTATGTGTGTTTGTAAAGTATAGCCGCACACTACATCGTGTTTTTCCATTTGCTAACAGGTCGGCAGGAGCAGTGTAAGACGTGTTTGTGAACACGAGAATTCATCAAGGTTAGCTCAGAGGGTGGGCTGATTTTTCCTTTCCCTAGGTATTATAAAAAATGACATTGACATTTTTGTTCAAAATAAAAAGTATACGCCGCTCTTAAAACATGGGTCAGCAAGCAAACTCCACCTCTATTATCAACTACATTGAGTGTCTGTTGTCTAGTGTCTATTCAGCAAACCTCATCACAAAACATGTAAAATGGTGCTGTTTAGGCTTATTCAACAGAAAACAAGGCTTTGTGGGTTTAAGTGGATCAAGAGCGAAAGGTCAGACTCCAAATGTCAGCTCTGAGAGATCTTTTCACTCCCACACTGCGGTATCACATTTTATTCTCCTTTCACCAAAATAGAGCAAACAGTTCAGTTCAATTGAGATCAACTTATATGTATTTTCCTATACACTTACCCCAGAAATAATAAAGTGGGTAAATTAAGTTGCCTTTATTAAGCTTTGATTGTGAACTATGTGCATCCCATCTTTAAATAGTCTGTGGTTACTTTTCTTTTGTAAGATTTGCAGAGTTCATAGTTAAAGAAAAACGATTTGCGGTATTGGCCCCAATTTTCTCTTGCGATAATCCCTCTCGTCTAAAAGTCTCGTGGTAATGACACAAATTTTCCTCAAATGAGTTCAACAGTTGTTCTCCCAGTGCGGCCCATTCTCTGCACCTGTGCCCCCCTTTATAATAACACAGCCAGAGATTTTTGTGTGTGCGTGCGCATGTACCCGGGGGTCCACAGTGTCTCCTCCCAGTGGCTGAATGGTGCGCTGTCATAATTAGCCGGGGTTAATATCTCGGGCAGCGTTTGTAAATGAAATATGAACGCTTGGATGGTGCACCTGTTCTCTGTAATCACATAAGCTTCACAGGAGTTGGGTTGAATCAAGGTTGAACCGCTTTAAAGTCACCACTGATCTGACTGGAGTTATGATTTTGTTTGGCGTGCAAAACGGTAGCTACGTTTTTCTTGTGGGAGTTGAATTCAATCATTTTATTCCCCCCACTGTATCTGAGGCCAGGTCGCGGAGGTAGCAGCCTGAGCAGAGATGCCCAAACTCCACCTCCTCCAGCTCTTCTGGGGGGACCCCGAGGCATTTTCAGGCCAGTTCAGAGACACAGTCCCTTCAGCGGGTCGTTCCACACGGCTCTACTCCGAGCTCCTCCTGGGTGACTGAGCTCCTCACCCTGGAACTGGTGGAATAACTCATCTAAAGGTTGGTTGTTGAATTGGCACATTATTGCAAACTGCTGTTGTGTCCATGAGCAAGACGACTCATTTACTTTGCGTCTGAGTGAGATATGATTGAAGGCCTTGAGTGGAGGGTCATACATTAAAGAAAGTCTGCTTTCGCTCAATTTTTTTCCAACAAAGCCATCAAAGCATGGAATGGGCTCCCAGACAATCTAAAGACAAGTCAAAGACTGGCTTCTAGACCACCAGTCCTTCTCACACTAAACGAACCAGACAGGTATTTGGCCACCAGATGATACCCTCGCAGTTACCGTCTGATGGCCACCAGATTACTAGTGTAATAATGTTTTGTTAAGTTTATGTCTTGTATTGACTTTGAGAAAAGTGTTGCACTTTATAATTCTGCACTTTATGACTTGTAACTGCCAATATTGCACTTAACTTGCACTTTGTATTTGCATATTGAACTTGTAGTTGGAAATTGCCTTTTGTTTTGTCATTTTAATTGCGTAGGACTACAGATGGAAATTAGCACAGTGCTAAATCTGGTGCAACCATCTTTTTAATGTAACTGCACACTGTCCTTTCAATAAACTAAACTAAGCAAACATGCTGAATGGGCTAATTGTTTTTTGAAAATTGATAATAATTCATTTCAGTGTCGTCAAGCCAAACCTTTTGGTTTTCTGATGTATGACTATTGCAAAGTTGCCATATGGTATGTTGCACAAACTATCTAAAAGATTAAGAAACAAAAAAATCGAATTAGTAAATGGTCTCAATTTATATAGCGCTTTTCCACCTTCATTAGGGACTCAAAGCGCTTTACAGCAAGGAACCACTCAGCCATCCACACTCTCATTCATGCATCAATGTACGCAGACACTGGAGGCAAGTTGGGTGAAGTGTCTTGCGCAAGGACACAACGACAGTGGGCACCTTCAGGAGCTGGAATTCGAACCCCTGATCTAGCGACCACGAGACAACCCACTCTACCAACTGTGCCACCGTCGCTTCTAGCTACAATACGTAATAATAATTATAATATCATCATCTCTCAACAAAAGGTAAACGTTAAAGTGTGCTCTGAACCTGTTTAAAGTCACAGGAAACTGTTATTAATTCTAAATATGAGCTTTAACTGCAAATAGGGCTGTGGCTCAAAGACCAGAGGGCTTTCATCTTTCTTTTCAGGCCTGGCCTCATTTTTTGTACTTTGGCCCTGGGAGTTTGCTTTCTGTTTTGATTTGGAAGCAGCAAAACATTCCATTAAAATTAAAATACGGATTAAAAAGATAATCTGCAGAGGCTGTGCTGTTTGGATGTGATTCTGTCACTTGTGTAAAATGTGTTTAATATTAAGATGCTATATTTGAGGACAGCGAACTGAAGTCCCAGTTTGAAATGAGACGCTGTTTGGCTGCCATTACCGTAAGAGTTGTTTTCAGAGGTGACTCTTACAATACACAATACAATACAATACATATTTATTTCTGGAGGATTGATTGCGAGGACAGTTGCAGACTTTGTTGATTCTAAACTAATTTAAAACCAAATAAATTATGTATTTTTTGTAATTGATTTCCAACCCTTATGTATACACGCCTTTCAGTCATGTGACTTTTGTTGTTATGGTGGCCATTTTGAATACCAAAGTAGAATTATGCAGTACTACATCATGTAACAATATCTCTACTCAGGATATAAATGAAAGACAACTGATTGACAGTGGCATCACGAAGATAACATTAAAAACACGGACCCAGAGACGCACAACGTTTATGTGAAGAAACCAATAAGTCAGCGTTTAAGATGCTCAAGACGTTTGCATGCTACCAGTTAGCATTTAGCTTCAACACGATAAGCCTCTCCAAGGTAAGGTCCTAAACCACACTCTGAACTCCAAGCCTTGGATACAGCATGTGACAGAGGTCAGAGCGGAGCTTTACTGTAGTATTTCCTCAGTGTTCATAGATGTGAGCCATTGACAGTTGGTTGAATCAACTCAATGGTTGACAGTTACTAACCGGTAGCATGCTAATGTCTTGAGCAGCTTAAACACTAAGGGCCAGATCTTGTGGTTCATAGTGCAGGCTGTCCTGCCCATTTTTTGTCATATCTGGCGCAAAAAATGGGCAGGACAAGAGGAGGGGACAGACTCGCATTGCAATGTCGTGGTGCCGCCCCCTCCCCAACAAGCCGCAGAGTAGGAGCTGACAGTAAAGAGAAGATATAGAGGAATGGACTGTGGTTTTTACCATGTGAACTATAGCAAATGACGCACCTCTTAAAAGAGGAGAAAGTTGGTTGGATTGGGCCTACATTTGTCTGGATGTTCTGGGAAGCTAACAAGTTACAAAAAAGGGTGTTTGCTATGTTTTGGATGGTTTTCATGCTTTGCTGAAATTTCGTATTGGAGCTTAACTGTCTGTCCACCCCAAAACCTGGCTCCAGACGTAAAAATCCACTTTATTTTTTACCGTTGAACCTCTTGACCCACAGTTTCTCCAGTTTGGCTTTACCCACAAAAGCTTCTTGACTGGAACTTATTATGGCCCTATAGGGCAGTGGTTCTCAACCTTTTGGAGCCACGACACCCATTATAACAGTTAACTGGGCTCGTGAACCCCATCCGGTTCACATCATGGGAGACGGGGACATAAGCCTGTATAATTCTTAAAAACCACAGGGGAAAAAAACAATGACGAAATAAAATTGATCAAATTAAGAACAAATGATGGCACTTTGAAAGAAATAACACACACATGCCCCAATAAAATAATAATAATTATATATATTTTTTTTAAATGTATCTACATGATATGGCGACCCCCCAAATGTCTCATGCTTTCCCCAGACCTGCGGAAGGCGGTGGGTTGCGAGGGGGGGTTCTCTTGTACACGCGTAACATGCATGATGCAGCGTGTAATGTTTAATTAAGATTAAAGAAATAAAACTGTCCCTCCGCTGCTGCAGCCACTCGCTGCAGATCCAAGACGAACGGGCGGGGAATGAGAGGCAGCAGCCTCGGCGTTGGACACCGTTCGAATGCGCAAAGCTACGAAATGTACAGGATTTAATTGATCAGAAACTGTCATATCGGCTGCGGAGGAGTTGCAGAGTCATGCAGTAGTTGCAAGAAAACTGTAGCGTATTGGAACATTTGCGCAACAGCTGCAGGATTCTTGGAGCGGCTGAATTGGAAAAGAAAAAGTTGCTATGCCCCCTGTAAAATGCGCTTCTTTCTTTTGGACTGAGTTGTGGCTACACAAGGAGCATCATCAGGAGGTAAAGACTGACACACGATGGAAATGTCACCTTAAAACTCAGATTGGACGTGGTGTTGTGGCACTTGAAGGCATGTCTGGTTTATTTATGGAAAACTGTTGTTGTTTTGGTGTTAGGGGTGTGTGCGTTGATCTATCAAAGTAGGCCTGTGCGTAACCGACGCTCAAACAAACTTTTCAAGGCAATTTTGCTTTTGTTTTCAATTGTGCTGCTTGTAATGAACCACGCCTCAGTCAGCCTCTTTTTCTTAAATAACGCCCTCTCCCTAGTGGCGCAGCCTTTAGCGCAAAACCTGCACCACATGCAAGATCGTGCGTGCACCATGTTGCGTTTAGAGTTGCGCACGGACTGCTCCAGTCACAAGATCTGGCCCTGACTCAGACTGAGACTTTGTTGACATGACAAACTGTAAAAATCCCAGAGTAAGGTTTCTGTTTTCTCTTTGATGTGTTAATTTAGTCTGAGCGAGGCAGATCTTTAGTAAATCCTACTGTAGCTCGACGGTCAGAGCTGCTGCGTCTGTGCCACATTTGCTGGTTATATCACATAAACGTGCACTCTCTGGGGTTATCTTCTTGAGCAATGATTACGAGTACATAAAAATGCCATTGTCAGTCACTTGTCTTGTAGAGATATTGCTACATGTTGTAGTACTGCATAATTCTACTTAGGTATTCAAAATGGCGGCCGAAACTATGCGGAATGTGATTGGAAACGGATGTACAGCTGGATTCTAATAATGCCCCATGGCCACCCCTTGGATACTCCCCTGACATCATAAATCTGCATACTGATGTGATTGTAGTTTGTGTTTACGTGGTGTAGACTGTAACATGGAGAACTATAATGGCGTCTTTCAATCTTGAACTCCAAATGAAGCGGTCTCATGTGTGTTTGGCAGGGTAAAAGCCCAAACGCACCCGTCTGAAACTCCCTTTGTCCTGTGTCCCGTGCTCCTCTCATCTCCACGGCCAATTTGGTGCGACCGTTCCCTTTCGAGACGGCCTCTCTCTGTAAGTATGTGCTTTAGGAGAGAGACGGCCTTCTGAACTAATTGAAGTCAATGACATGAGCGGCGGGAGGCAGCGCGCCGACGGACCGAACGAACAAACTGCGTCTCCATGGAAACGCACAGTCCACCGGGAGGCCAAACGTAAAAAGAAACTCCACCGGTACGGGCACATACGGCACGTGCCCACTCCTGCACCAACCTCTTCCCCCATGAAACCCTTCATCAGGAGAGCGCCGAGAATTACGCCCACAGACGGGAAACAGGGGGAGATGAGGGGTTGGAAAGCAACAAGCCGCGGAGTAGGAGCTGACAGTAAGGAGAAGATATAGAGGAATGGACTGTGGTTTTTTACCATGTCAACTATAGCAAATGACGCACCACTTAAAAGAAGAGAAAACAATATTAAAAGGAATCGTCATTCTACAAAACGTCAAGCAAGCCCCGGTGGTTCAAAATCTGTTTATTCTTTTCATGTTAGAAGAGATAATAATCAACAGTGGAAGTGCCCTGTCAGCCAAACACAAGCAGTTTCTTATTGCATGGCCCTCGATGACAAAAGTTTTGTCCGGGCCCAGTGGGATTTCTACTGCAGTACCACAGAGCTGCCACTAAACCTAAATGGAGACAGGTCTGAGGGGACGGTGCCCTGCTCAGAACTTTTAATACATCCATGAGCACAACCCAGCGGCCTATTTAAACTGACCACTTCTCAGGGCAGTGGTCAAGACTGCCATGACCATGCCTACTGCACTTCTTGTCAACAGATACGTGTTTGTAAAGGACTGGGGCAAAACCGGGAGTTGTCAGGATCCATGTGCACTGACAAAAGCTCATAGACAGTCACAAAAGAGGCACTCAAAACCTCGATACCAGTAATACTAAACATGCTGCTCAGTTAGACATCAATAACACAGTGGGTTATCCATATAAAGCATTGCCCTAATGCAGTGGTTTCTAAGGGGTCTGTGATCTCCTGGGGTTTAGTATGAAAATAACTTTGTGTATTGGTTTGATTATAAAAAATGTTTAATCTATAATCCCCATTTTTTTGTGAAACATCGTATTCTTTGAAGAGAGTAAAATCATGTATTCTGAGGGCCCTGCGGGATCTTTGTATCTATGAAGGGGCTACGCTGCTCTTTGGGAAGGGCTGCCAAAATGTATTTAAAACTCATGCTACCTGTGGTAAAAGCGGGAACATATCCACGAGCTGGCGATGTACCGCTGTCAGTATAGTTATGAGAGCAGCCCCTTTGGCCGAGCATACACACTTCTTTCACTTTATATTTAATAACAGAACAGAACAGAGTAGAATAGGCAGACGTGTCAGGCTACGATACGTTTGTCGAGATATTTTCCCCCTGGAATCGAACAAATGTTTGTATAGCGTGGCTTTGACAAACCCGCATTTGAACTAAATGAGCCTACACAGACCCGTATCTTTGTGTTTTTTTTTCCTGCAAAATGAATCACCCCCAAAGCAGGGATTCGGCTAATCCATTCTATTAATTACCAATACTGTAGTTGCACCGTGGGGCCTTATACAGCACACTCTTCCCAATAACATTGACCAGGTAAACGCCCATTGATCAGTCTGCGCCAATACCCCAATTACCTGCACTATATCTGTGCGCGATAACACGTTGACACATTTCCACTATTATACTTGTAAAAAAAGAAGAAAAAAACATATCTCTGATCTTTTGAGATGTTGTTGGCCGAGATGCTTTCGTGCTCCCTCTCTCTCTTTCTCTCTCTCTCTCTCTCGCTCACGGCGTTGCCATGGAAACAGCGGCCCATCAAGCTACGATTTCACGATGTACCTCCTGATACAAGAAAGGCGGTAATGAACAAGCAATGCCCCCACCTTTCCCTCCCTCCCCCTCTCCACCCCTCTCTCTATAGATACATACAGTATATATGTGATTGAAGATAGTGCGGATTTGTGGGTGGATCAATCTATGGAGACGTTGCGAGTCGCGCGGCTGACATAGTAGGTTGGACGGGTATTGGAAAACCGTAGCGCTGTCTTATGGTCAGCATGTTGTGGTTAAAGCTCACAATGTTGCAATCATAGCCTTTATTAAATGTCTGCGGTAGCCCAGTCAGTGGAGGCTCAGGGCTGCAGGGGGAAGAGTAGGCGCAAAAGCACAAGACACAGTGGATTAGATAGATGCCGCCGGTGATAAAAACAATCTGATTGCAAGGGTTTTGGTGAAGCTAAAAAGCTCGGGATGCAAATGATAGAGAGAGTCAAGGAATAGGGAAACATTATGAAGAAAAAGACCCTCGCCAAGGCATTATAGCTCTACCTCACTATGGTTCAGGTGACTCAGGTGAGTTGTTATGTCTTGCAATAGAGCTTTGTTTTGTGTCGTCAAAGGTCTGAGTGTGCATTCCATAGTAATAAACCATCGGAGATCTGTTTGGTCTGATTTTACTGTAAAGCATCTTGAGTGTTGTAAAGGGCTTTATGAATAGATAAATGTTGGTTTGGTGGTGTTGGGTTGGTTGGGAGGTAGGTAGGTTGGTTGGGTTGGTTGGGTTGTTTGGGTCGGTTGGGTAGGTTGGGTAGGTTGGTCAGTGGGGTAGGTTGGTTGGGTTGGTTGGTTGGTTGGGTTGGGTTGGGTTGGGTTGGGTTGGGTAGGTAGGTAGGTAGGTAGGTAGGTTTGGTTGGTTGGTCGGTCGGTCGGTTGGGTTGGTTGGTTTGGGTAGGTAGGTTGGTTTGGTTGGTTTGGGTAGATAGGTAGGTTGGTCGGTTGGTCGGTCGGTTGGTAGGTTGGTTGAGTAGGTAGGTAGGTTTGGTTTGGTTTGGTTGGTAGGTCGGTCGGTCGGTTGGGTTGGTTGGTTTGGGTTTGGGTTTTGGTAGGTAGGTTTGGTTGGGTTGGTAGGTTTAGTTTGGTTGGTTTGGGTTGGTTGGGTTAGTTGGGTAGGTAGGTAGATTTGGTTGGTTTGGGTTTGGTTGCAAAAAGGACCTTGTTCACATAAAAGCATGAGAGACCCAGCAGCTAATGGAGTTGTTCCACGCCTCCTTTCTCAATTTTTTTATATTGCATGTTTCTATTCTCTTTCTCCACTTTTAAGCGAGTGATTCTGATCAGCTTTTGTGTCTTAACACAGCCACATTACTGTGACTGAAGTTGACAGTGAGGGTCAAATGCCTTCATAAGAGCCTCAATGGCTATATATGTCATGGATGATGGTAAATGAACTGGCAATTCTCTAGTTCATGGTCAAATGCTTAACCACCACATCACTGCCATGAGATATGGTACTTCATGATCCTGTCTTAAGACCTGGAGAAGGGTATTTGATGCTCTGTCCCATTGAAAAAGGACACAATTTCCCCCGAAGAGATGGCTTAAAACCAAGACACAGTGCCGTGAAGGGAAAGCAGCATGTGGCACAGTCCCAGGGCGCTGCCAGCACCAGCGTTACACAATATACTCCAAGTCTGTTCGACTGGAGCAAAGCATAGAGCGGAGAGTGGAGACAGGACCGGCTATTACTGCCACTGAGAGGGGGAGGGGGGTGGCGGATGGGTGGACCCTGGAGAGGATGGAAGTCTCCTGAATCAGCGCACAAATGTAATGTCGCGGTGGGACAGGTGAGGGAAAAAACTGTTTAGGTGGATCCATATTCAGTTATGCAAATGCAGTGTCACCTCGGAGCGGGTTAGGTGAAGGTGCGAGGGGCGCGGCGAGTGAGAACAGGCAGGAAGAGGAGAAGACGTCTGCTGAAAATTCTCTGAAAAGAACAGGTGCTTCAAAATGCTGTAGTTTGACCTGGGTCTTTGTTAAAGATTTATTTCAGTTCATTCTTTCTCTCTGTAATGCAACAATTGGTTAGATTGGGCCTACATTTGTCTGATTGTTCTGGGAAGGTAACAAGTTACAAAAAAGGGTGTTTGCTATGTTTTGGATGGTTTTCATGCTTTGCTGAAATTTCGTATTGGAGCTTAATTGTCTCACCCACCCCAAAACCTGTCTCCAGACGTAAAAATCCACTTAATTTTTACCGTTCAACCTCTTGACCCACAGTTTCTCCAGTTTGGCTTTACCCACATCTAAAAGCTTCTTGACTGGAACTTATTATGGCCCTATAGGGCAGTGGTTCTCAACCTTTTGGAGCCATGACCCCCATTATAACAGTTAACTGGGCTCGTGACCCCTATCCGGGTCACATCATGGGAGACGGGGGCATAAGCCTGTATAATTCTTAAAAAACAAAGGTGAAAAAAACAATGACAAAATAAAATTGATCCACTTGATGGAATTGATGAATTGAACCACTGCTATAGGGTAAAACTTACAAAATCTAAAATGTTTCCTTGCACTGTTGCCACGTCGTCACGTTTTTGTAACTTTTTAGTTGTCTTCTTGATCTTTGTATCGCCTATTTTGTTGTTTTTTTTGTTGGATTTTTGTCACGTTTTTGTTGCTTTTTCATTAGGTTTGTGTCACCTCTTTTGTTCCTTTTTTTTGGGGGGGGGGGTTTGAGTTCTCATCCTTGTTTACGTCTGTTTTTCACCACTATTTTGACTCTTGTGCTCGGTTAAGGTGGGGGTTAAAGGGGCTCGATGCAAGTTGGCCATTTTATATTCACTACTGCCACCTCAGGTCGAAGGTGTAATGGCACCTTCTATTTTAAGCTTGTGCATGACGGCACTTCGGACCCAAAGTAACAACTTTATGAGTGGTGAATAAAACTGAGCTCATTCGACACATTAGGACATTGCTGGAACATGTAGGGGGAGGAAAATACATAATTTTAACATTTTTAACTCAGTATAGTCCCTTTAAACTTGCAGTCACTAAATCACAGGGGCCAGCAGATGCGCAGGAACTGTCTCCATGGTTACATTTAGATTCCATTCAGAAAACCCTCCAGAAATCCTTAAAAACCTGAAACAAATTTGAATCCTGGAGCTTCATAGATACAAATAAATACAAACCAATAAAACGAAATATTAACTATTTCCCCGCATAATTCACCTTTCATGGCAAACCACCAAATTTATTATATATATATATTTTTTTTACAAAAGTAAGGAGAACAAAAAAAAATGTTCACAGAGAGAGAACTACCATCCTTCAATCGGCCTCAAATCTACTTTTCTCCACACATTTTTAAGCAGTTTTATCTGTGTAGCTACCAACTTGTTCCTCTCAGTCCCAGAGGCGGCGACCAAGTCATAAACCTCCGTGTCGCACTTTTATAGATGACCAGAAAATCCCAGGAAACTCACATTTTTAGCCACTAAAATGCTTCACACAGATTGTAAACATTGTCTTTGGCCCATTCGACCAATAAAGCTTTTGCCAATGACCCCGTTGGGTCATCGGACCCAACGGAGGGCAGCAGCTAGTTTTTCCTATTAACAGCATTACACTTTCACAAGTAATAGCTAAAAAGAAAATATATTACTAAAAAAATATATCATTAATATTTTCCCTCAATATAATAGTATAAGCCTTTAGAATGCTGTGATGTCACCTGCAACCCAGCAATTTGAAGTATCCAGCATAATTTATACATATCAGTGCCCTGTTCGTATTTGACAATAACGTGATGCAAATAGAACTTTTCTGAATAACTTTTTCAACGTGATGACCCATGATTGTTCTGTTGTCAACACTGCTTGGAACGTGAATCGAATTAAAGTGTGGGAAATTATTCTCAGCTCGAGGCAATCAGGCGTCAGGAAGGTCCCACTGATAACTGCGAGGGGTGCGGGAAACACAGACACACAGGAAATGCAATATAATGTATGACACGAGGAGGAAAACAGGAGGTGGTGGACGATACGGTACAGTCATAAATCAATCAAAAGGAAGTTTAAACAGAGAATCACATACAAAATGTAACTGGTACATGGCACATATCCCCAAAAAGTGAGTTCTAACTTACAGATTGTGCCACTTTTATGAATACAAAGATAAAACTTGAGAGCATAAACCATTTGGGACACATTTGGAGACAGCTGTTCACGCTGGCCTGCGTTTAGCATGTGGAAACTGATGGGAGCACCGTATTATGTACAGAGAAGTGCAGAATCTCAGCGAGTCCCCTGCTCTGCCTCCGCTCCTTTACCCGTGTGTCTTTGCTGCTTCAGGATTCATTCTTAGAAACTCGAGCGCAAACACACAAACAAACAAGCGGCGGCCGTGGCCAAGGCTATCCGTGTGCAAATCACAGCCGAAGCGAGGCGTCAGGGCGAGAGACGCAGAGAGACTCAGGGAGACTTGGAGAGAGAGAGAGCGCGCTGAGGGATAGAGGGAGTGTGACATGCTTTACAATGAGATCATTAACCTTGGGAAGAGGCCTCTGCTACATAAATATCCCACATGGAGACACACGCTGGACAAGCATGAACCGAAATGCATGTGTGGGGCTGAATCTGTATCATATTCAATTTACACAATGGACTAACCATAGACAACACTCAGCAGTGGTTCCCAAACTAGTTCATCCTGCTGTGGAGAATTCTACAGTCCAAGTCAGGTTTTAGTTTAGAGAAGTGCAATTTTGACTACTTTTTGTTGCTAAAAGTTAGATTGCGGTTTCTTACTGGTTTAGTCCTGTTATGAAATACTTTTACATCTTAAAAAAAAAAAAAAAAAACATAACAAAGACAGATTTTTGGAACATATTCAGCATATTTATTTACCAATGAGCCAGTTATAAATATTTAGTAAATTGTCAGTCAGTTTAATCAATCATTTACAGAGCAGTAAACGAGTCCCTTTGGCTAAAGCAGTAGGCAGTTCCGAAAGCCACAAAGAAAAATGACAACATTCACCAACTGAAACCAAAGCATCATGTGACACTGAAACAAAAGGCTCCTCTCAAAGTTCTTCAGTGTGACGCCACTAGAATCAATAAATCCTATGCTTTTCTGATAGTATTATTCCTATGGGAGTGTCAGACATAAGAATATTTTATTAGTGAATGTCATAAAATGCTGGAAGACTTTGATCCAGACGTAAATTCAAGTCATTAATAGGTTTAAGACCAATCTGGTAAATAGAAATATAAAAAGAGCTAATTTTAGCACAAATGGCTCAGAGCCTCAGAGCCCTCGCGGGACACGTTCAAGTATAAAAGTGATATGTGGACTGTATCCAAGAATATCTCTGAAGCTTGACATGCTGATGTGTGTGTTTCATGTAACAACGCTATGAATGTCAAACAAACAATGCAAAATCATATTTTAAATTAGAAGGATAGCTCTATAGGTCTTGTCCTATAGCTTCCGGAGTTTGCATAGAATCATAGTAAAAGCATAAAGGCTGACTTAATAAAAATAAAGTATTAGTTTTGACGTTAAAATGTAATAGCAAGAGTTACCTTATTATTACATAACTCACACAAATAAACCAAACTCTTCAAGTCCTGTATTCTATACAAATGCTACAAAGGGAAACCTTCATAACCGTTTCGAGACATATGAAAATAAAGTTGTCAGTTCAATAGTTACTTCATGCAGCTTGACCCAAATATTTTACAGTGACCTACAATAACATGCCATTAAATAAGCTGTAGTGTTAAATCCTTCATTCGACAAGAACTCCGAATTCACCCAGGCCAAGATTTAATACGATAAAAGCATTTGAAAAATACATAGAGAGAACAACACAAAATCAATATCTGGGGCCTGATTTACTAAAATGCAAGTCCTACTTAAAATGATCACTTGCTCATGTATCATTAGAAACCGTTTATATTATTCGTGGTACAAATCTGTCTCTAAGAGTTTATCAGAGTCAAAAGTCTCGACTGTTTTTTGCACCACTAAGGCAATGCACTTAGTAAACCAGGCCCTAACTGTATTAGTAGTAGTAGTAGTAGTAGTTGTTAGTGTGCTCTTTGTGCAAGGCCTGGATGAATTGAAATGGTTGGGTTTGGAAGTGCAGTTTCCAGATGAGTGTGCAAATCACCAACCCGAAAAAAAAAAAAAACCTTAACTATAGTTTATAAAAATGGAGCCAAAGCAAGAAAGAAAACAAACTAAAAAAAACGCTGCCAGCTTTCTCAGTAGTCGTGTGCACTTATTGATATCAACATTGGCAAAAAGTTTGAAAAAGTCCCTGTTTAAAAACACCCCACACACCGCATCGCCTGAGTCTCAGTCGCTCCTGAAGTCGTCCTGGCCGTGTCCTACTTCTCCTCCTTTCAAAGCAGGTCACTCCCATCGTAGACCACCGGCTTGTCTACGCTCAGGTGATACAGCACTTTCTTCGAGATGAATCTGATTAACGCATAAAACAAAGTGAGTTCAAGACGGTCTAAAGAAATCAGGGCAAAACCGCAGTGTGACAAGTGAGCTGAAACTCTCCCCTCGGACTGACCTGGAGAAGGAGTTGTCGAAGATGAGCGCGTATTCCCCCGGGTGGCGCACTTTCAGCTCTCCCTGGATGGTCTCTTTGTGAGAATTGCAACGGGTCAATGGGATCAGCACCTGGAGCAGAGAGAAGGGCGGCCATTTTGAAGAAGACAGATATTGAAAGCAGATGACGGCCTTTGAGGAGAGTGACTGTCTGACCTTGGCTTGTTCGAGCCAAGTGTCGGGGCGCGGGAAGTGCAAATTCACGTGTGATTTTAGGCTTTGGAAACAGCAGGATTTCACCCTCTGAGCTGGAAGAAGCCTGTGTAATAGTCGTGATGTATATTGCCGTAATGTACAATAAAAATAGGCTAAATGATGTAATATATCTTCATCATGGGAAGTTTTTAATAAGCCTTGACGACATTGATCATCTGTATGAACTTTGAAAAATAAATACATTGTAAATACAGTTGTGGTCTCCTTCACCAACCTTGTCTGTGTGAATAAAGTCGTGCCAAGTGAGTGAGTGGAAGGGTTGTTGCAGTTGTTCTCTTAACCGCCGCCTGAACCGATCACATTCGGCTTTATATATATAATGTATGAAGGCTTTAAAAAAAAAAAAAAAAAATGCGGCACAAACACAATGAAAAAGCAATGAAAAAAGCCACATAAAAGTGACAAGCAATGTGATGAAAACGCAACAAAAAAGTGACAAAAACCTGAAAAAAAACTTAAAAAGTCACGAAAACATGAAACAAAATGATGAAAAAGTGACAATAACATGATAAAAAGAGACAAAAACACAACAAAAAAGTGACGAAAACATGATAAAAAAGTCACAAAAACATGATAAAACATGATGAACAAGTGATAAATATATGATAAAAAGAGACGAAAACACAAGCAAAAAGCTACAAAAACACAACAAAAAAGTGACGAAAACATGATTAAAAAAATGATGAAAAAGTGACAAAAAAATGATAAAAAGAGACAAAAACACAGCAAAAAAGTGACAAAAACACAACAAAAAAGTGACAAACTTGGCCAAAACATGACAAAAAAACAACTAAAAAATAAAATGAAAAAACAACAAAAACGTTTCAAAAATGTGGCACAAAAGCAGCGATGTTACCATCACCATTCTGTAGGTCTTAGCTTTCAAGTGAGGCATTACACTGTTGCTCTCCAGTTGAGAGGCTTTTAGATTTGGGTAAAGAGGGAGAAAATGCACTCGGTTCAGGCGGGGTAAAAGGTAAATCAACTCGGAGTGGTGTGTTTCAGTCAGATTAAAGGAAACGATAACTATTTGTAATGACCAAAGGAGCCTTTTTACAGCATATATTGATGATTCTGTAAGCACAAGGCATTAATGTTTATCTAATGTCTGACCTTGGCCTGTTCCAGCGGCGTGTCGGGGCTCTCTCTGTAGACCACGCTGAAGGAGATGCTTTTGGGCTCAGAGGTGAAGGTCCAGGAGACTGTGGGGCCGCCGCTGCTCATACTCAGGGGGAGGCTGCTGTAACAACTGGATTTGATGAACAGCTCTCGATAACTGTCCCCGAACGCACAGATGTCGTCCAGTGAGAAGGGGACACACAGTCTGGAGCAGAAAATGTTACCACTGTGAGATGATCGTGACATGACAACGTGAAAACATGCTACAGTACAGGTACAGTAAATGCTGTTTTGCTACACAACTTGTCAACATGAAAAATACTCCAAAGCAATAACACAAAAAATGGATATGATTTAGGGAAGCCGTCAGGGTTGAACAAGTTTCATGTTTCACTTCCAGTTTAGCATTCAAAATGACATTTGAAAGGTTATTGAAAGTGAACCATCACAGCCCACTATAGTCGCACTCACGTGAGCTCTCCAGACTTGAGCAGGCTGATCTCAGCGTCCTGGACTGTGGTGCTGAGGTCCTCGGGCTCCTCTGAGGTGAGCTCTCCGGCACTGACACTGCTGCTTCTGGGACAAACAAAACAAAACAGGATATGTCATGTGTATTATAAGTTTTTTATTTTCTTTTTTATAATGGTGTCTGTGGAGCCCTCATGATACAATGAATATATCAAAAGCCCTTAATAAGAGTTTAAGCTACACCTTATTGACACATAAGTATTTGTTTCCCAAACTCGTATTAGTATTTTTGATTGAAATAAGTAAAATAGCCCTTGAATTTATTGGGTAAGTATTTTTGCATTTAATATAAGAAAAAAAAGAAAAGAAAAACAACCCATTGCACTTTAAATTAGATAATAAATCTCAATTTATCTAGTTTCTTATTTTAAAAGCAAAATACTTATTCCACAGGAGGAATTTCTTCTCGTCCAAATTACTCAAATCATACTTTCAATATATCTTTTTTTGTTTTTGCAATGTGGCCTAATGTACATGTTTTGCGAATATGGAGAAATACGTGACATCCACCCAGACACGGGGAGAATACACTCCCCAGAAAGGCCCACGTGGACCAGGAGTGGAACCCATGACCAGGTTGTGTTGATGTGACATAACATTCTCTGGAATTGAGCTAGTTTACAATGGTAAAATATGTCTTTTAACGGCCAAAAGGCTGATTAACGACGCCCATCCACATTAAACAAAATCTTTTTCAAACTCTACGGGCACATAGTTTTGACAGGTTCGGAAACTGAAGCCAATTTAATATCGATTTTTTTCTAATCTCATCTTAATCAAAGACGTGAGCTCATTTTTACAGACTGATTTTAATGCATTTCAGTGACTAATATCAGTTTAGACAAAAGAGCAAAGCAAAGGAAAAATGAACTGTCTTCACAAATCACATTAGGAGACAACACAGATGATCAAGATTTATTCTCACAACAAGCTCTGAAGAAATGCCAGAAAATAAATGGGAAAAAGTCTGATAGATGATGCTGTGTGTGTCATACTGCAGATAAGAGCGTGAAACTTACAGCTGTGCTGCCCCCTGCTGGCCGTGAGTGGAGGAGCTGGCTGTCAGGAATGAGTCACTGTCGTAGACTCCACTCACTTCCTCTTCAGTGATGATGTCAAACACTCCATCGTCCTGTTTCTCTGAAGCTTCAGCTCCTTCACGCAGACAAAACAGCTTCATTCACAAATATGAAGTTTATAGGTGTGATTGTCAAGTCTTCAACTTAAATATAAAGTGTTTGCAGTTTGACCCTGCCATGGTACAAAATGTCAAAACACATTGACCCTAATGCTGTGCCCACTGTGGAAAAACATTGGTTAAGATCATGTTTGAAGCTTTAGTCCACGTCTGAGTTTGCCAGTTTAGTCCAAAGCTTCAGGACTAAGGCTGAATTCACAGGCTGTTTTAGACCAGATTCAGTTGATGTTAAGTCCTGGTTTCTAAGTGAGATAGATAGATAGATAGATAGATAGATAGATAGATAGATACATTTTAGTAGCTAGTAGCTTTATTTGTCTTGGTTTAAAATATAGCTATTCAATTTTATTTTGGGGTTATATGCATATAATCACATGCATATACGTGATTGTATGCATGTTGTGCTTTTGACATTGATAGTGAGGTTCTCATTTAGCACGCCGTCTGTCTTGAGTATCGTTAAAGTAATGATAAAAGCCGAACGTCCAGTCCTCTGTCTCTGGTCTGGAAATAAATCAAACAAAATGTCCTGAAGTTTGCACCTGTCACCAGACTAGTGGCAGCTCTCCCGGCCTGCAGCAGCCGATGGAGAGGAGTCACTGGGGTGTTGCTGTAGTTCAGCGGCTCCTCCTGCGGGTGGCGCTCTATCACTGCGCTGTGCTGGTTGTAGCAGTCGAGGCAGCAGCGCTCTTTGGTGCCGCCCTGCTGTGTGGTGACGGTGTTGCTGCAGCAGTAGTAGCAGAAGGGACGCCCACACAATCTGCCACACAACAAGAGGTCGGGGACAGTTAGAGAAGCACAGTTCATTTAGAACGCAAATAAATGAATAAATATAGAAGGAAGGGAAAAGAAGGCATTTTGCAAAGCAGTAACAATGCAGTTCTATAGAAGTATGCAAATCTTACGTGACTATATGCAAGAGCTCATTTTTGAAGGCAAAAGTATTCGAGAAAAATACCCTTTTACTAGAGTGAAGGCACAAGTAGTTGTGTAGTAACTGTGTAGCAATTGGCAAATCGCAAACCCTACAATGATTTACAGAATATCATTTCCTTTAAAAGCAACCACAGATCTGTCGCACATTAAGGGCTTTTATTGTTTAAAACCTGCTAACCCCAAGTCCTCTGTAAAAAAAATTTAGCAGATGAAATGAATGCTTCTGAAGTAAATGACGTAAATTCCAAATCTTGTAAGCCGTGCAGCCGTTTTGAATAGTATTTACGAATAGTCTTGCCCTTAATAAATATAACCCAGCAACAGGAAGTCAAATTCGAACTTGTTTGAAGGGCATGAGGCAAATACGCACACACATGGCGGCGCATTGAGACGCAGAACAGTTTGAGTACAGCCTTGTCCTTGTAAATTATATAGTTGATGGTAAATAGGCATAAAGTATAGGGATTCTAGATACCAATCAAGTCAATCACTACAGCCTATTTTTGCATACTTTAAAGGGACAAAATAAAATTTTGACCATACAATAACGTCCATGTGCCTTGTACCGGCAGAAATGGCTGAATCACTGCTTCCCGTTTTCCACAGTTGGTAGCTGTTAACATGGTAAGAGGAAGGAAAATAACCAAGAAAATACTTCCCATGTTTCCTGGTAAAATACATTACTGGGTTAACATTGCAATTAGTCATATCATGTTGAAATAAATTAGATATGTGCACCACATCTTTTCCAGCCCAATACCAAGTGCTACCAAAATGTACGTTATAAACACGAACGCTTTTACAGCAAACAATAGTAAGACGACAATGACCAATTTTCAATACCAGATTGCATGACCTTCTTGTAAGCCCCTCCCCCCTCAGCACCTTTACAGTCAGTAAAAGTTTATTTGAAAACAGCCAACTCAGACTGTGACCAAAACTCTCATCTACGTACCGTGCCCTAATCCATCCTGTGCACTTTCATTATGATCATCTGCATTTCCCCTGTGTATTCACCGACTCTGCGGCCTCACTAATTTGAATTGGACACAGCTCTATGGTTGATAAGGACAAGGACAGTTGCCAAATGCGTGTTAGCGTGTGTGTGTGTGTGTGTGTGTGTGTGCCCGTCCCCATCGCTGACCTGCAGGTGTACTTTCGGAGCCAGAAGCTGAACGGGCTGAGGCAGGACAGGCAGTGGTTGACGTCCCGCTCCGTCTCCTCGTCCCGAAGTTTCTGCTCGAACTCCAGGGCATCTGTCTTCTGCCACATCGCGTCCTTTTCCCTGTGGAACACGGGGGGAGACAAAAACAATGAATATTTACTGCCTTTACTGTATAAAAGACAACACCGTGACAGGGAGCTGCTGCCGCGTTCAGGCGCTCCGCGGATGAACCCAGCGTTAAGAGCAGATGGGGGTGAGCTCAGATGTTGTGTGGTATTTTGTAGCGTTATGTCTTACTGCATGACCTTATTGTTGAGGTTTCTTCAAGGTTCAATGTCAAGAGGTCACACTCAGAAACATTTTACTTCAAAGTGTCTTGCCCAAGGATACAACACTACAAAATCCCTGCAGTCTTTCAGGACATGGATAAATAAATGTCTATACCTGATGAGCTCGATAAGCCTTTCTTCTAAATTGATTTTGGTTCTGTAGAGGTCGTCCAGCTCTGCCGCCGTCTTCAGATCCACGCTCTTTTTGTCCTGCGTGACTCTCCGTAGATTCTCGCTCATCTCCTGACAAGCGTGTTCCAGGGCCGCTCGCGCTTCTTCCGACCTGGAACAAATCCCATACGCAACACGATCAAATGCGTTCCATGGAAGAAAAAAAAAAACAAACAAGAAAAAAAAAAAAAACAGGGCTTTTCAAATTCCCCTTTTGTCGCATTTGCATGAGCTTAAAAGATGATTTCACGAGATCTCGAGCATCCACAGCACAATCATAGCGTGCTACAATAACAATAAGGAAAGCAGTCAATTCTGAATAAACAAGATTAGATTCGTCTTTCAACAGGGCTTTAAATGAGTCCAGAGTGTGTGATTATGAATACTGTATCTCACCTTGATAAATTCCCTTTCAGATAGATTAACTCATTTTCTTTCTGCTGGATGAGATTTTCAGACTGGGCCATCTGGATGTTTTTCTCCTCAATCTGTTGGCAATATCTGTGATTCTGGGCCTGCAATCAGCACGGCAAAGCGAAACATTAGTCCTGCTTCTTTGGATGATACGCTCGTGGCCATAAAGTTACGAGGGAGCCAATAAACACAATGCAACGGCAATTTGCGCTTGGATTTGTCAGGCGAAGGCAGAAAGACTGCATGTAGGTACATAATTGGTTTGAAAATTTATTAGACCATCTGACACTTCTCAAATATTATCCTTCTCACAAAAAAAATGTATCCCATATTGCTGGGTTTGAACCTTTAAAAATAGATCACGCGTGTTGTTGTTGGTGAAGAAAACAGTATATCTTGTACAGCGCAATTACAACTTTAATTTGTTGTTACCAAACAGCGTGTTTAAAGGTGACTGATGTATTTTTTTTAGGATGCATACACTTTTACAGTCGACTTCTCCTTCTCTATTCGTGTTAAAATAACGTTGTGGTCATAATGGTATAGAGGCACTTTTCATTTCCTACCTGTAGTTCACCCAGTCTGGTCTTAAGGTCTGCCACTCTTCCATTTTCCGTCTCTAGCTGTACTTTCACTTCCTGTAATTCTCGATTCAAGCTCTGCAACAAAGAAGATACAACACACCGCTTTGGTACACAAACAGAAGAAATCACTGCACATGTGTTTACACTGAAAAGAGAAGGGAAAGTCATTCCAGTGTTGTTCTAAAAGGTCTGACGTTAAATGTTGCTCTTTAGGGTAGATTTGATTTTAACCGTTTACTATTGTATTGTTTTTTGCAAGTTTAATGTTTAAATACTATAATAATAACAAATTGTTTTTATGGACTGTGCCACTAATCCCAGAATACTAAGTAGTGGGTTTAACGACATACAGTAGTCAGCTCTGTACCTGTATTTGTTTGGAGTGGCTGGTTTCCTGCGTGCTGATCTGAAACCTCAGCGCCTGGACCTCCTCTTCGCTGGTCGCCCGCAGCGCCTCCGTTTCCCCGTGGCTCTGGCTCAGTTTGTGCTCCATCTCGTGCTTGGTGACGCTCACAGCTCCGTCGGCAGCGCTGATCTGATCGAGGAGCTGCTGCTTCTCCTCCTGCAGCTGCTCGACGGTGGCATTCAGAGCGTCCATCTCCTCGTCCATCTCCTCCAGCCGCGAGCACAGGCCCTCCAGCCTGAGCCGGGCCTCTTCGTTGTCGGCCGTCAGCATGCACACGTGCACCCCCATCTCCGCCATCTCTGTGTTGGCTCGGTGCAGCGCCTCCCTGTTGATAAAAATCATACAACACATTACACACAACAAGCCTTCTTGGGGCGGGGATACAGACACAGAAACCATTGCTGTACAATTTTGGGAAGATGCCGCTCACCTCGTATCACTGTGCTCCACACAAAGCACATCATAGCTACGCCTGAGTCTGTCCAGCGCATCTCTGGATGCCGTCACCTCCGCGGCAAGCCCCACTCGGGCCTGAGCCTCTCCGTCCCTCTCCCTTGTCAGCGCCTCCTCTCTCTCTCGTGACCTTAAAATGTCATCCACGTGCGTGCGGTTCAACGCCTCCACTTGACCCTTCAGCTGCTCCTCCGAAACCCTCAGATCCTGCCTGGACGCCTCGGTCACTTTCTGCAAGGCCTGAGCTTTCACTTTCTCCTCCGTGCATGCCTGGAGCTGGCTCCTGAGCGACACGACCTGCTCTTGCAGCCTGTGCATCTCCGTCAAATTCATCTCGAGCTGCGTTTCGGCGATCACCAGCTTGAACGGCGCTTCGCTGGTTTCCGCCTTTTGCGTCTTTTCGTTGCTTTCCGCCGCGCCCTTTTCACTGTGCAGCTCGGTCATTCTCCCCTCCAGCTCCACCACTCTGGCCTGGAGTATCCCGCCTTGCACCGTCTGATCTCTTAGCTTATCCTCCGTTTGTTGTAATTTTTCAAGCAAACTCTCATTACCCTTTTGAGACGCGCTGACATTTCTTTCTAGCATCGTCTCCCTAGCAACTAATAAATCCCGCTCATCCCGAATCACCGCTAACTCTTTTGCCAACAAGGACCTTGCCTCTGAAACATCCATTTTTTCCTGCTCTATTCTTTTGAACTGTACCTGTAGCTCATCTCTTTGCATTTGCATCTTTTGTGCACTCTCCTCTAGATGTAAGTTTTCCACTAATAACTTCTTTTCTCGATCTTCCACGCTCATGTTGGCCATATCGAGCCTTCCTGACAAGTGCTTTTCAGACGCTCTCAACACGGACAGCTGCTCCAACATTACGGCCTTGCATTCAGACAACTCTTTTATACCATCTTCGCTCTTTTTAACGGTTAGTAGCAGCTTGGCGTTTATTTCTGTCAGAGTGCTACACTGGGCCTTATAGTCCCCGATACCGTCTCCACTTGAGGGCATTTCTGTAGCGCTATGACTGCCTACATCGACATTTAGTTTTTCTAATTGTTCCTCTAAATGCTTGATCCGCTCCGAACTCGCTGACAGCTCTTTTTCTCTAGTTTGAAGTGTAATCTTTAAATCAACAACCTGTAACTCTAAATCGTCGTTTAGACTATGGCCGCCCCTTTGCTCCACTTCTTCTTGCTCCTCTTGTAACCGCCGCCTCAGCTCCTCGGCTTGCCTCTCTCTGCTCTCCAGCGACGCTTGCAAACCGTGAAGCTGTGCCCTCAAATTTCCCGCCTCTTTCTCTTTCAGCGTTAGCGCCCCCTGGATGCGACCAACTGCTCCTTGCAACTCCTCCAGCCGCTTTAGCGCTAGCTCCCGCTCGCTTTCCGCCTTCGCTTTCACTTGAGCTAGCTTCTCCTCGCAGTTTCTCAATTCGCCTTCTTTGAGCTTAAGTTCATGGGACAGGCGTTCGGTGCGTTTCATCCTGTCCTCCGCCTCTCTCTTGGCCTCTGTCCTCTCCTGTTCAGATATTTTCAGTTTGTCCAATAGTTCCTGCATCTTCCGCGCTGAATTGCAGTAGCTCGCCGTTTGCTGGCCCTTTTCCTTTAGAGCCTCGTCGAGTTTTGTGATGAGCTCCATGTTTCTGTTCTCTGCGGCGCAAAGTCGGTCTCTGAGCTCACATTTCTCTTGAACGTTGATCAAATGATTTTCAGTGTATTCCAAAGACGACTGCTGCACTGCCAGTAGCTGCCCTTTAAGATCCTTTATGACGCTTTTCAGTTCGCTAGCCTCTTTGTCGAGTTCTTGGACTTGGGCCACAAGCTCTTGCTGCCTGAGTTCAGATTGGTCCAGGTCGAAGCGGAGGTTCTCTGCTAAGCTACAGGGTTCCGCTAGTTCGCCCAGGTCTCCCAGAAGACTGTGGCCAATGTCAGGGATGGCAGGAAACTCTTGGGCCTGACAAAAAATACATAAAATAAGAAATAAGGGGAAACAATTATAATAGAGACAGCATGGAGCCATTCTGTCAGAGTAAAGCTCATTCATAATTCACAAGACGTACCTAGGGCTGGTGTCTGTGCGATTTTCTTTGTCTTAAAAAATGTTAGACGTCACATTGCATGACGTTTGGATTGTAAAATGTTGAGCTGCACAATCGTAGCTACGACCAAAGTTTATCGTAGAGAATATCACGCTACATACAGAAGGCGTATGTTTAGCTGAGGTGAGTGCCATATGCTAGCCGTGTTTATTTCTGCGGAAAAGTGCAGGGAAAGTGCTGTAAAAAGCGGAGTCAGGTCCGCTCATGCCTGGCCTCTGTTATCACTTGTTCTTGCATCTCAGGGTGCAAGAACAAAGTTTTTAAAAAATACTACAGATTCCCTTCTACAGACGGATGTTGTGAAAAAGCTGAACAGCACCGGCTTACATCTAGTAGATAATCTATTATTTATTTATTGATCAGTCACAGTCAAATAAAATACAATAGTAACTCAGCCTAAATGTAAATATAACGTGGCACCATTTAGCCCATTTCAATCTGATGCATGACAGTGAAAGAAGTGGAAAGTGGAAAATGCTATTTACAAAGAGAGTGAATACATATAGTATGGTCTATATTTTGTATTTCATTTTCTACCAGTTGCTTTATTAATTAACTAAACATATCGGCAACATGTCAACAAGCGAAGAATGTTTATGTAAGGTATGTTTACCATTGTGCTTCAGTACAAATATGTGATTACCTGAGACAAACTGCTGACCAGACTGTTGACACTAGAGCAGCGGCTGGGAGGCCTCCACGAATAAGCACAAGCCGACCCTAACGTCCTCCTACAACAAAACAAATATCACACAATAACATGAGCCATTCTAGTGTCTAATTGAATAATATTAATGGTGCAAGTCACAGAGAACTCTATTCAGTGTCTGCCAAGCGATTAGCCCTCGTGTATGGGATTGATTGCTAGACCATTTGTAAGGTGTTTGCATGTTCCCTGCATGCTGCACAGCGGTCGCTCAATGTTACATTTAGAACACGCTCTGGCGAAGTTAGCGCAGTCCTAGCTTCACCAGAGCATGTTCTAAATGGTGAATCTTCCTCGTTGCCTTCAGAGCGTAGCTATGCTTTACTGCACAGTAAAACAAACCGCTATCTGAAACCATTTATTCCAATTATCTGACTCCCAAAGTCTCTGTGGTTTTATCTTGTCTGTAACTCAGGCTTTTTACTGTGCAATTTACTATATGTGAGCTCTATTTGTTTGTCATTATGTGACTGTTTTTAGTTGTGTGTTTTTCTCTGCAGCTCTAAAACAATTGCCACAAGTGGGATAAATAAAGTTGTTTGAATCGCAGAGGACCAAGTTTTCTATATGAACAATAAAGTGTATTAAAAATAATTCTGTTGTATAATCCTTTTAACAAATGGTATTCAAATGGTGGTGTTCCTTTAACAAAACAACAAAGTAGTATCACAGTATCAAATGTGTGCTGTGCTAAATGTATCATAGCTAATTAGTCATTAATAAAGAAAACAAAATTATTATTATTCCTCTTGATGAGAAGTCATGCAACATAAAACCCTACATCTAATTGAAAAAAACATCTCTATTGACTTTTTCCAGGTCAGTAGCTCTATGTTGACAGCGTTACACCACAGCGGCACAAAGACAACACACGGCTTTGACAGTGTAAGTAACACACAAACATAAAGATAACAATGGTCTGTGAATGTTGCACAAATTGATGATGCGGAAGTGAAAAGTTTGACAAAGGTGCTGACAGCAGAAACAGGGATATTACTAACAGACTGTCAGCACCTGCACATTTTTACACGCTGCAGCAAAACGGAGCTGTGAATGGGATCAGATAATTAACTGTTACTTCAGGCTGTGAAAAACCAATAGTGATTTCCCCACTTTTGACATTTCAAATTAGCTGTTCTGCAGAGACGTGTTATTATTAATTATTACGCCCACCGTCAGGTCTATAGTGCAGCGCGTCATCTCAACCAAATGGAAGTATTACATTACAAGGGATCACACAATTGTATTAGTAAAAATTTGGACTACTATCTAATTGCATGTTTTCTGACAAGTATTGCAATTTCAATTAGAATTGCACTTTAAGTGAAGGTTATATGTACAGTTAACAGTACATATATTTAACACGTCGAGGAGCATTATTATTAATTGGAGGAAAAAGAATCCCATGCATTTCTGAACACATTTGTAGATAAACAAGGTTTTGCAGCTTTTACAGATAATAGGACCCCATGGAGGCGCCGTTATGTTTCCCTTTAAAGGAATAGGCCAGCATTTTTACATACTGAGATATGTTCTTACCGCGCAGTAATCTTCACTTTACTGTGCGGATGCCACATTACTCCTGGTATTACTACGCCTTACAATATAGTCCCCCCTTTTATCCGCTTAGAAAATCCACATTGTTTAATTTTGTGTAATTATACTTTGTAGTGTAACACTTCACGTAACCATATTTAAATAGGGAAAACGTGGAAGAGCTTGGTAGCTTCTATCTTGATCTTTGGAGCTATAGTGGAGAGGGGGAGAGGCTAAATGCTAACGCCGTCTGCGCTGTGTTTACGTGACTGAAGGCACGGGTGAAGACCAGACATGTCCTAAAGAACTCGTCAAAGCTAAGGTAAGAACATATCTCAGTATGTAAAAACGGCCAATTCCTTTAACTGAATATTCATGTAACATTATTTTTGCTAAAGTAACAATATATGGAGCTTCTTTCACCTCTGTAAGAAGGAACTCGTTGACTCTTCTACAAGCAGACATAGTGTACAGTTGATTACCTAGCGAAGCTTGGCCAGTCGGCGTCGAGGTCGTAGCCTCTCGCTGCAACGTCAAATTGGATTTGGTTGAGCTCATAAAGGTGGTTGATGATGTCACTCGTGAGGTGGGACCTGAGGAAGGGACTCCGGGCATAGTACCAGTCACTGTAAAGACAAGAAACATGTAAGTAGCAAATGCTTATGACAACACTTTGGGCCCGATCTTGTGCTTCTAACACAGGCTATAATATTTTGTGCTTGTGTTGCTGCCCTTCTTGACCCGGTCTCTCTTGTAAAAGAGATCTCCAGGCCGGTGAGATGGGTCCTTAAGATAAGTCCACATCGATGGGCTGAACTAAATAATCCACTCATCCAAATCTCGTGCACAAAGAGAGGCCAGTGACACGATTTGCCAAACACAGACAACAGCTATATAAGGTTTTCTGCACCAGTTGGAAACAATGGTGGTAATGCTATTAATCAATTAACTTAAAATACATTGACTTGTTCTATTTTAGATTCTTACGCTGAGTAATACTTCCTATTCCTATTCAGAAATACATCAGTAAGCAAATACTGTACAATACAACCACAAGAAGTTTATTTATTGCATGTAAATCTGTTCACGCATAGTATGCAATAATAATCACTATATTTTGCTAAAAAATGTATAGTACACTAATCATGAAATATATAACAGACAAACATAAGACAGTGTAAACATTACGGCCAACTCTGTTTTCTGGAAAACAAAATTCAAACCAAGAAGAGAGGCTTTTCACTTCCTTTTACTGTCAAACCAAGTAAGAGTTTATGACAAAATGGAAACTGAAAAACTGATGTGTTTTACCTAGTGACCTTCTGATTGATGAGACACTGCTGGAGCGTGTCGGCGAGTCGCTGGTGAACCAAACAGTAACGTATGAAGGCTCTTCCTTTACCCAGAGACGTCTTCAGCTGGAAACACACAAAAATCACACATTACATCAAAAGTCATCCCTCTCCAGACCACGTCACAATGTTATGACTGGGAATCATTAAAAGGCACTGTGTTTACTACATAAATAAATGGCAGAGGGAGGAATTTAAAAAAAAAGCTACAATTGAAAAACTATGAGCTGCCCCAAGTTCATTATCAACTCAAACACAAAACACACATACTGTAGAATCCTAAATAAAACAAACTGACATGCAATCCTGAAGAAACTTTACCCCCTCCCAAAATGAGTTCAGCAATGATCATCTGCATAATGTAACTGCCTGTAAAAGCAAAACTTACAAACTCTGTAATTAGGCTGTTTACACTGAAGTGCATTAGCCAGCTAATTTGCCCATAAAAATGAATGATTAAAGCACAATGCCATATGGTACAGTGGCGTCATTAATTCAGAAATAATTAAGTCAAACAATGCCCATGTAAATTGTCTTTTTAATCATCTACACAGTACAGTATTTAAATAGTTGAAGCTGAAAGTCGGCCACGAACATACTAAAAACCCCTTTTTTTAAGCTAATTGCATTATTTTCTTTTTTCTTCTGAATACATTTTCCAACATGAAGACAATACTACAAATGAGGTGGGATTTTGACGTGTGATTGATAAACAAGAAACAGTTAGCAGTGTAACAGGCTACATGTGCAACAACCAATGTAAACAAAGGCACAACATTAGAAGCATCAGTCCATTTCTCTCTGAGCGATATTTTTGAGCTAGTTGCTATATTCCCTGTTTTATAAATGTGCTATTATAAAACATTAAAATCACAAGGATAAAGATGCTATTTTCACATATACAGACCACTTTCAGGTCTGTAACTATGGCAACACACTGCACTGAACTGGCGAGCAGATACGTTTTAGTATATTAAATAAACTCTATACAAGGTGATCCATACAAGGCTCTGTCTGTTCCCTTGTTTGTTTGTTTTTCAGTAAAAAACAGTGAGTGACTAACAGTTTGCTGACACTGTTTCCACTGTTCTCTGTGATGAGTGATGAGTATGTAGAACCCGAGCCAAGACTTTTGTTTAACTTGAGTAAACAATGTTGCAGAGCATGAAGGAGGACCATTAATCCGCAAGTCTTCCAAGCATAATAGTAAGCGTAAAAGACTTACCACATCCGAGTCCTGTTTCAAAGCAATGAAATCAGCACTATACTGTATGTCAGGACAAGCGCAAGGCGGCAAGGAAATTAGCAGCAGTGTTACAAGACTGACCAAAGGATTATCACTTTTACAGGCGGTACAGTATGGTGCTTGTGTCGGGTTGTGTGTGTGTGTGTGTGTGTGTGTGTGGATAGGAGGCCAAAGGAAGACGAGCAGCGGGATTACCTCAGGGATGGATTTAACAAAACGGATGCCATCGTTAGCTCCTTTGATCTTAATCAGGCACTCGCTGAAGTAATCCCAGTAGTCTTTCCTCTGACCAAGAAACGTACTCTTCTCTTTCTGGTCAAACTTAGAAAATACAGATATACAGAATAAAAGATTAAATGGAAATGGCACAGCAAATCTCAGATGTATAGCAAAGGGAAATTGAGTGAAAATGGGTCATTGTTTTCAGATTACCATTACCTGCAGTAGATATTCGAATTTATAAAAGAATTTGCGCAGGTTTGGGCTGTCATCTGTTATCGGCTCACCACACTCTCTGTGCTCTTTACTCAGCTCCAACACAGCTTCTGCAATTAGTAGATTCATCGGATTAGTACTGATCAGTTTTGTGAGGACAGGGATTGTCGACTGATATTACCATAGGATGACAAGGCCCAAAATAGGGTGATTGAAAGTAAGGGTCCACACAGCCGTGAAAGGGCATGTGGCCCGAAACGTCACATAAACCTATGGTGTAAGAAACTATTAAAAAATTGGGAGCTTTCACTGTTGTGCGGACCCTTACTTTCAATCACTGTATTCTTATTATGAATCCAGCACACAGGTTTTATTGCCTTTGGATGTACGTGCCTATTTCTTTTCATCCAAAGGCCCAAAATAGGAACATTTCTTTGACCCAATAAATAACATTGAATCTGTTAAAATAGAAGATTTTTTTCTTTTTATCAAATTATACCAAAGCAGGAGGAATTATGAATCCTAAATCAGCACCAAAATAAGGATAACTGGAGCAAAATTAAAGCAGGACTAAGTAACTCGTGCACCCTAGAGGCCATAAGCGCCACTGCAGGTGTCGTAGTATGTTGCGTTTTAACTTAATAATTGTCCATGAGAGTAAACACTATGCTGACAGAAAAGACAAAGGGAGAGAGGGATATTGTACATCCAATTACACAATGGAGATAAAAAAAAAATCCTCAAACGTGGCTGTAAATACTGTTTAAGTGGCGCTAGCCCGCAGTTAGCTTTGCTCGTTAGCCTGATAGCTTCTTCTTCGTGATTCCATTAGTGTGTATTGCGCCTCCGACCCGGTGGCAGTCAAGTTGCAAGCATGGTTTTCTGGCCAGAGACACCAGGGGGAGATGAAAGACCCCCAATCATCCCATCAACACTTGTATGACCCCCAGAGGGACTACGAAAGGGATTTATTAAGGTAAATAAGTTACTTAGTTCTGCTTTAAGAAAATTGTGAAGTAAAACTTTTGTAAGTTGTCACGCTTTTTGTTGTAGGCTGTAAGCGAAAAATATGTAAAACTTAGTCAGATGGAACTTTTGCACATTTGCAATACTGTGGGTTTTTGCAATATGGATAATGCTTAACCTAATATTGCAATAACACAAACTTGCCAATATATTGTGGAGTCTTAGGCAACCTTTCATGTTTCTGTCCATTTTTAGTGCTCTTGTTTTTGCTATATTTACATCATAGAAATAATCATCAATTATTAATCAATCAAATGGAAGTATTACATCAGTTGTGTTTAAGGGAGGATTAATTGTGTTCTCAACAAATGATTTGCATCTTGTTCAAGCTACAAATGTACCTGCTTAACATAGTATTAACCCTTTGAAAAAACCAATAGCTACAAACTTGTTAGACCATAATAGAAATGTGTTTAGTGTTTACCTTGGAGATCTCTGATTATCCTCTGCAGCTGATTATCTCCAACAGAATATGAAGCCATTCTCAATAACAGGAAAGAGCTACAAAACAGCATTACACATTTTTACACATGATACCACAAAGATCAGCAAACGTAAAGGTAAAGTACTGGCATGGATAGTGAGGTTATAATAAAAACAGCCCAGTAATTCCTCACTTTAATAGTCTCCTTAAAAATGGGAACTCTTTCATCTCTGTCTGAGCAACATTTAATTAATGTTTAATTAGCTAAAGCATTAACGGGTAGTTTCCGATTAAAATGAATCATTGGCTGCACTGTAGGACCACATGAGCTAAGTTAAGTTAGCAAATTATACATCACTGTTAGGCTGAAATGAAAAGGATAAAAAGAGTGACAGCATTCCCAGTACAGGCAAAAATGTTCAGTGCAAGGTTTTCTACCACCACGGCCCAAGAAGTATAATAATATCTCATAAAAACAGGCTGAAAAGGCTTTACATACAACATAAATATCGTTGTACCTAGCAACCAGCAGCCCACAGTTGCTAGGACATGGCACCTGCTTCCAACCGCAAGTCTAATGATTTTTACGAAATATTTGAACATCATATTACTCCGATCTAGTGGCAAACGATGCGAAACATGTAAATTCCACAAAAGGAAAATAATAATTAGAGAGAACACCTACTTGATATGCAAAATAGTCCGAGGTGTAGTAAAGCTTCACGGTGATACAGCACGAGCATGCTGTCTGTGGGGCGGGACCAGCGGATGATTGACAGCAGTGTCAGCCAATCGTGGTCAAGGTTTGGTTGCGCGACAAGTGTAAATAAACAAACGTGTTCTCAGCGTAGCATAATGCTCTGAGTGACCTAAAACCTGAGTCAACAATGGGTTAAAAAACACTTAAAATAGGGGTAATTCGAAAGGAGTGTCTGTGTATTTTCTGTCTGAATCTTATGGCCCACAATGCTATGTTATTTGTGATTTTATTTTCTCATTCTCTAACTCAGAGGTGACTTTAAAACCACAATGCAGAACATTGTTGGTCATATGTTGCATCATCACAAGAGCCATTAAACTGCAGTAAAAGTCACAACATAAACAAACATACCTGGGATACCAAAACGCTCCTAATGATCAGATAGAGACAGTGTTATTTTTTGGCTGAGTTATTATAATACTTTTTTTTTAGGCATTCAGGCAGTTCTTAATTTGATCCCCCGTTTTTTTCAAGGTAAAGGATGTGGGAAATATTTAGAAGGATCTGACAAAAAGAGATCTCATATAATGGTGTTTAATGAGAGTGTTCTGGCAAATGTTTTGGCCTGAATCCAACACATCAGACCAAAAGTGTTGACAGGGGGGCTGACACTTTATTTTGCACACACCCTTGATACTTTGTACCTACCAAATTTATTACAATGTAAAGTGCTACAGTATGTAACAAACTGTGGTAAAGAGGTTAGATTTTCGGCCCGAACCCGGCCCAAATTAGTTTAACCCTCGCCTTAAGCGAGCACATTTTCTCCAGTTCAGCTTTACCCAAATCTAAAAGCTCATAATGGCGAGAAAAAATGAGATGGAAATGAGGATGGAAACGCAGCAAAAGAAGCATCAAAAGAGCAAACACAAAAAAAATGGACAAAAAAGTGATGAAAAAGCAAAAACAGATACAAAAATGCTAAATAAACGCAATGAAAAAAAGCAACAGAAATGCAGCAAAACAGGCGACAAGATAGTGATGAAAAAGCAACAAAAACGTGACAAAATAGCACCAAAAATATGACAAAAAAGATACAAAAAATCTTGGATCGTTTTTGTAGGTCTTAGCTTTCAAATGAGGCCTTACACTGGCAAGCTGTAAGCTCCAATCGAGAAGCTTGTAGATTTGGGGCAAGCTGAACAGGAGAAAATGTGCTTGGTTCAGGTGGGGGTTTAGAGGTTAATTAATACGAAATCTGATCATAACCTACTTTAAAATAGAGGAATAGTTGACTACCCTTGTGGAAAGACAACTTTGGTAACAACTGTTGTTACTGTGACTGAGCGCAAGGTTAGGGTTTCTGTCTTATGCCTCACAGGGATGCGCCGAAAATGAAGGCAATAAAACAGAGCAGTAAATATGACACTGTGAAGTTCAGGTGAGTTAAGTATCCAGGCAAACAGAATGTCCAAATAAGCGGCGCGGGTGTCCCCTGCATGGCAAGGAAAAACTCAAAAACCCTGGGGGAAAAACGAGAAACAAGAAGGAGAGATCCACTCGCATGGACGGACAGGCTATAGACCCAGGGCCAATGGGAGTCCTTCAGCATTTGACGCTTGGATGAGATGCCTGACTTTTATGCACTTTAATTTTTCACATATTTGATTCTGCATGCATCTTGTAAGGCATCTTGCGTAGTCATGCAGGGTGTGTCTCTTTTTTGACGATCTGAAAAAAGCAGGCAGGCCAACTCTCTGTTCAACTTTTCTGACAAGTGAAAGCAGTCGGTGTCTGTTCCAGCTGTGTGTCCCTTTGCTCGCAACCAGAGTGAGTATTTTCATATTTATTCGAGGATTATCACATGCAACGTAGAAGAAAAATATTTAGAGACAATAAACAGCTTTTCTGCATATCGCTACACATGCAGTTTCTGTGGTTCCAAGTAGCAAATGAAAATAACTTCTCACATGAATCATTGTCTTTATTTAGGAAATGAGTGGAGCCCCGTTATACGACTACGATGATGATTACGCAGACGAAACGTGTAACAGCTCAAACACGGTGGAGTTCGGCAAAATCTTCAACCCCGTATTCTTCTCCATCGTGGTCGCCCTGAGTGTCTTTGGCAACACTTTGGTCATCATCATCCTCATCAAATACGAAAACCTCAAATCCATCACCAATGCCTTCATTTTCAACCTGGCCCTCTCAGACTTGCTCTTCACCACCGGTCTGCCCTTCTGGGTCCACTACCACTGGACCGGTGCCTGGACCCTTGGAGAAGCTGCCTGCAAATTGGTCAACTTCATCTTCTATGTCGGCTTCTACAGCAGCGGCTTCCTCCTCATCCTCATGACCATTCACCGCTACATAGCCGTGGTCAATCCCCTCTCGGATGTTGTTTCCACTACAGGCCTGTACTGCGTTTTAGCACCCATTGTTGTCTGGGTTGTGAGTGCCGTTATAGCTGTTCCATATGTCATTTTCACTCAGAAAAATGAAGATGGTTTTTGTGGTTATGTTACAAATACATATCCCTTAAGCTTTTGGGGGATCTATCAGCAACTCGCCCTGTTCGTAGTTACATCGTGTGTCTTCGTTTTCTGCTACTCGCAAATCATCTGGAGGCTGCTGCATCCGACTCGCCAACGCCGACAAAGTAAGACCCTCAAAGTGATCTTCACCCTCATGATTGTGTTCTTCGTAGGCTGGGCACCGTACAATGTCGTCACACTCCTGCAGTACACAGGCGACGACGACTGTGCGAGACACAACACGCTTAATTATGCGCTGAATATTTGCAGACTTGCTGCTTTTTCCCACTGCTGCCTCAACCCTGTGTTTTATGTGTTTGTTGGAGTCAAGTTTAAAAACCATTTGATGAGATTTGTGAAAGATTTGGGACGTAACAAAAGCTCAGTGCGAAACAGCAGCAGCGTCCGCAGCCGACAGAGCAGGATGACAGTTACCTCCATCACGAGCGGTGAGGAGATGTCACTGTGATGTCACTGTACGCTTTTGATGTACAGGACTTATCAATCCCTTAAATAGCATTAAACGTTGTGTGAGTGTAGTAGCATGATCAGAATGAAGATGGTCTTCTTTTGCTTCAGAGAAACATTTCTCATTATTATGCAGTGTATATTATTTTCTCTCCCTTTGCTAATGTACGCATACATTTTTATGCTTGAGAATGACTCAGTTTTACATTCACTCACTAAGCCTTTTATTAATTAAACAACTTAAATGAAGTCTGTGTAGGTTCTCAGTCGTACAGGAGTTATCCATCCTCTATAAAGCTTCTTGAGTCCTCTTCTGTGCTCTGTAGATGAAGTGTAGAACGTTTCGCCTCTCATCCAAAAGGCTTCGTCAGTGGACTAAATTCTAATCAGTCCGCAGACAAGATATAGACCACAGGGAGGAGTTTAGCTCGGCTAAGTCCCTTCCCTCTATTAACAGCTAAGACTGAAACTCAGGTGTGAGTTAGGTCGACAGTAGCCTGGTTTTACCAGACCCTCGTACTCATTGCGTTTCGAACAAGGGTCTGGATCTTCACAATTGAGCTCCGTTATCAGGTGGGAGGGGTAAACTCCTTTGAAACGATTGGATCGGACTTTCGCTAGCGTTTGGTCGTGATGTATGTAATGCGCCCGAGTGAGTGAAGCAGCTCAATCATAACTCTATCATAACTCTATCATAACTCTATCATAACTCTATCATAACTCTATCATAACTCTATCATAACTCTATCATAACTCTACCATGACTCTTGGAGCATTCCTTGCACATTCCAAGGCTTCAATTTCAATTTCGGTATATTTGGGAGCTGAGCCAGAACGGATTGAAGAGCTTCCAATACTTTCGTATCCGCCGCCATTGCCAAACTACAACCAGCAAATGCGGCACAAATGCTTGACGTCACCTACAACACCCGCCTACCCGCTCGCTGAATGGTAGGTTGAAACCGATGTAACGCGGCCACTGCGATCAGACCCAGACGTACATGTAGGGAAATTATAATTCAGTTTACAGATGGCTAAGGCCAGGCTAGGCCGACAGGATTTAGAACCACAAAGATGATCACCTACAGGTGAGAGTAGCACTTAATAAAGGGGAGGGACTTAGCCAAGCAGAACTCCTCCCAGTGGTCCATATCTAGTCTGTGGGCTGAGCTTAAACTTTAGACCACTGATGAAGCCTTTTGGATGAGAGGCAAAACGTTCAACACTTCAACTACAGAGTACAGAAGATGACTCAAGAACCTTCATTGAAAACTTGAATGAAGATTACAAATAACATCTGTTTTTAGCTTGTTGTATAGACCGATTGTAAATGTTACAAACTTGGAGCTGATTTCTTTACAAATGCACGTACAAATCATCTTTTTGTTTCTTCTGTGTAAAGTGGTCAATGTTCAAAACTAATATAATCTGTCTTTATGGTTTGTAATACGAGCAATGACAAATGAAAGTATGTTCTTCAATATGACTGGGAATAAAATATATAGCACACACATAAAGCACTCTCTCAGCCTTGTGAACAGGAGACAGTTGTTTGCGACTTTTATCATGCAACACCGTAATAAAAAACAATCAAGATATAATTTATACTTCCCACAATGCCAGTAAACGCAAACTCAGCAGCATCGACGGTAGACAGCACGTGGGCATGCAAATGTATCAGTCCGGTGTCATTCGTGTGTCGTACTGTAAATCTTTAAACATGCATAAAGTGTCCCATTGGAGTGGCTTGTATGCGGGGCTCTATGGGGGGCCTCATTGAGGGAAGGGGGGGGCCCGAGAGGAGCGGGTGGGACAGCTCACTGTAACAGCTCTCAGATGTGTCTCTGGGGGTAGATTAAGCTTAATTAACTAAAGCATCCAGCACGCTTCAGTGGATGGATACAAGTCAAGGGCAGAGCAGTCGCACATCCCCGCCATGGAGCACAACAAAACACAATTTCACACGAGTGTCGAAAAAAAGCAGGTAGAGGAACGCTAAAAATAACGCATTGATGGCTTGGCATGAGACTCTCTTCTGTTGCATAACATTTTGTAAAACTAAATTTATGTTGGACGCTTTTTGCACCTGCAGGGACAAACAATAACTGAGTGAAAATAATGCTTTGGGATTTGTTAAGCACTGTTTTTATTAACTTTACTGAACCCAGGCCAACTTGGATTCTTTAATTAATCACTTGTTTGTTAGTGGCCACATAATCCCATCCCACATAATATGACATTTACCTGCCAAGAGTATAAAGGTAAGGGGTAAGGCAGTCTGTGTGTTCCTTATCCTCTATGTAGTTTAAACATATGCCCATTGGATAAACAGGTCTTGGACAAAGCTATAACTATAAAGTTTGTCGCCTCTCACAAAGTGGCAATATTATCTTTCAAAAAGACTAAATATCGGCTTCAAATTGTGTTCCTGTTGTAATGCCGCCTTATAGCTTTGCATTAAAAGCGCATTAAGAGTGTGAATTAATAATGCATCACTGAAATAAAGGCAAAAGACAAATAAAAAATTGAGCCCGAGCAGATCATTTAAAGGCTCCCATTTCTTATCTCAACGTCTATCTCTTCCCGGATCATTTTCTTAGCAAATGATGTTGTTGTTCTCTCCTGTTTTTAGCCACGAGCTAAACAGCTGTTGTTGTTTTCTTATGCAGCATGCTAGTGGCCTCCTCTCCCTGCTCCTCCTCTCTCCAGGGCAGACCAGTATCCCGCCTTTTCTACATGCCTAATCCCCCTTATCTATAACCATAATTACTGCTACCATATGTGAAATTAATTGATAGCTCGCAAATGTGTAAATGTGTGTATTTGACTGCTAATAAAGGCTTATTGCGAGTTAATCTGTACTGTCAGGGAAGGCGCGTGCAAATCGATTAAGTGTGTCAGCCTTATCATTACAAACAACTGTTTTCATGAGCAAATATAGATGACTTAATCCCTCTCTGACACACACTGGCATGTATGACATTCTGGTGAAGCAGCTCGTTTTAATCATGTTCGTCGTGGGAATCAAATGTATCTGCAGCAGGGATCAGGTCCAGTGTAACGGCACAGGCACGAGCGTCAGCCTGTATGCTCTCAGTCGTACAGGAGGGATCCATCCATGAAGGTTCTCGTGTCGTCATCTGTACTGATCTGTGCAAGTGTTGAAGCTTGTAATGATCTAAAGCTGCTATAGTACCACCAACTACCACTTTCATAAGGAAGGTAGGCTAAGTGTATTATATAACACTAGTTTTTTGTTTTTTTCAACTATGTTGTCTTGTTGTTATTACAATCAGCCATAAACAGTAAAAAGTAGTGACCGAAACAATGACTCAAGTAAAAGTAAAAAAAAGTAAATTGTGTTACCTGAGTACTGTGAGTAACTGTTTGTGATTAAAAAAAGTCTGATCTATTTATAATGACGGCATAAATTGTGTGAAACAAAGCAAAAAATCAGGTGGAATTGGTGATATTTACAAAGAGAATTCCAAGAGAAAATGAAATCATTCTAAAGAACAAGGAGCACGAGACGATCTACATCTATTGTAGCTCATAATGAAGCCGCTTAAATATTTACTCGCACTCAGAATTATTTTTACTCAAGTAAAAGTACAGATACTGCATTACAATTGTACTTGAGTAGAAGCAAAAAGTACCGTATGATAAAACTACTCTAAAAAAGTACAATTTATTCAGAAAATGCCTCTGGCTAAACATTGTTGCTGTTTTTTAGAGTTAATTCTTTTTATAACATAATTTACTCAAGTCTGTTTTTACTTTATTTTCTCAATTTTGTAAACTACTTAAAGAAACGATACCTTTATTTGTTCTAGTTGTGGAATAACATTTGTTTTGTCTTTCAGTATATTGTTGACTCAGACATTTGTATTAATAATAACAATAATGCATTTGTTTTATATATAGCGCTTTTCTGGACAATCAAAGATGCTTTACATTGCATTCACTCTATACTTGGTGATGGTATTTGTAGCCACAGCTGCCCTGGGGTAGACTACGGGAAGCGAGGCTCCCAAGCTACGCCATCAGCCCCTCCGACCACCACCAACCACTCACTCACCCAACGGTCTCCCATCCAAGTATCGACCAGGCCCTTCTCTGCTTATCTTCCGAGGTCTGACGGGATCCGGTGTATCAAAGGCAGTGTGTCCATCAGATGTGGCCATTTGTGGGAAAAGCATCTAATTCTAAAGCATTTGCATCAATTTCATGAACTTGCAGGCGAGTTTTCCTGCCTTTCTGTGACAGTGACGCTGAAAACTAATTCCTGTGTAGAATTCGGATGATACGAAGTATGTTATCAAGTTAGAAATGAGTTTGAACCATAGCTAACATTTGAAGTGAGTGGCTTCCTCTTTCATTGTTTGTGTTTTTATTATTATTTATATACAAATGTATATACAATATTTTTAAAATCAAGTATAGGGCCTTTAAGTAACTATTTTGTACATTTACAACGTGCCCAAACAGCTGCTTTAGGTCTGGATTGGCGTGAATATGCAGGCCCGCATTTCTCCACCAGAGGGCACATTGTATTTATCATAGACCTCCTCCATGATATTTCTCTAGCGACTTCTTTATCAGTTTATTTAATCAGAACAAAATCACAAATGCTCGCACCTGTCTTATTAAAAGACAGATAAACTGATCCAATTAATCTCCCTCTTTGTTAGAAACTTTTTGACAGACTGTTCCTTCACTAATACCCACCAAATCCACCTGCATCTTACCTGTGCTGTGCGTTGTATTTTTTTTTTTTTTTTTTTTGTAAAGCTCGCCTCTCGCGCTTATCCTGCTGTCGTAGTGGTGATTAACTGCCACAGAGACTTAATTAAGCGCTCACACATCTGGTTCGTCAGACTGGAGCCAGTGCGGAGGCTCGTGCTCCTCTCTGTCCATTTGATGTTTCAAACCGAGCGGCCGCATGTCTCTCCATAAACCTGTCCCATCTGCCTGTTTGATAACTTCATCTGCACAGTCTCACTCTTTTTATTTCATGCTGTTAATTTTCAGGTGTGGTGCTGATTTTTAAAGGAATAGGCCTATATTTTTTGGGTCAGAAAGAAGCCGAGCAAGAGAAAGTTTATCTATAAATCTATACACAGGGGGAAAGAAGTTGTGTTTGAGAGAACACTCAGTAAAGGAGCCTTTTGTAAAGTTAATTCAGTGTTTCCTTATAAGAGAAAACTAGGTGGCCCTTGACCCGCCTGTCTAAAACATAAGGTATGTGATGTATGCTCTTATGATAAAAAGAAGCTTGCTATAAATTATAAAGATATCATAAACAAATCATACTACTGCATTTTTCGGACTATAAGTCACTCCGGAATATAAACTGCACCAGCCAAAAATTGCATAATAAAGAAGAAAAAACATACATAAGTCTGTCCGGAGTACAAGTCGCACCAGCCACCTTTTTGCACCGTTGACAAGCCTCTCCCGGCAGCACGCTGTTCAAGCACCCCTTTGTGAACTCATGCCACTAGCTGTGTCCATCTACCTTTTAGCCTGTGATTAGCTTTTTATGTTTCTTCATTGCAGTAAACACTTTTCGCCAGTCCTTCACAAGTTTCTCTCTCACTCCAAACTTTCTTTCTCGATTACTGTTTTCGGCTGCATATATTTCACTACAGCTTCTAATCTACAGAATATGATTTTCTTTTTTAAGGCAGACTCAGCAGATACTGGTACAGAAGCCTACAGCGCCCTCTAGCGGCTGTCAGTGTGAAAATAACGAACAGGTGAAATTATATGTTTTGATATATAAGTCGCACCCCCAGCCAAACTATGAAAAACATGTGACTTATAGTCCGGAAAATACGGTGACACAGATAAAAGCAGCTGGATAGAGGCATTAAGTCACATTTTTACCCAGGTAATTGTTGATCATCATCATCATTCTTTATGCAGACTCTATTCATTCAACCATTCACCCGTCACAGCCATCATTCCCAATAGAATCATGCTAAAATTACTACAATAAAACATCACTAAAGGTCATATTCATTTACAGTCATCAGTGCTGACACACCTGCAGTAAACTACCTTTGTGGTCTATTTATAAACTCCCGAATACCACACTTTCAAACGCCTAGCCTACCTAAACACATAGAAATTGCAGCAAACTTTAAAACATATGAGGATACAGTAGCCCTAAAGTTTACATTCACAGTACAAGTACATCATAAACTATATTTATTATTTTAAAAAATTCTCGCAGTGGTTAGTGTCCAGTCGTGTTTGATGGGACCTGTCTGTGTGGAGTTTGCATGGTCTCCCTGTGTCTGTAAGTTTCACCAGATGCTCTAGTTTCCCCTCACATTGAAAACATGTACATTAGGGTCCGCTTTGAGGTCAGGACTCACCCTAAAGAAATGTGTCTCAGTGGGATTTTTCTGGTGGGATAAAGGTTGCATGAAGTAATCAAATGTGCCGCATTTCCCGGCCTATAAGTCGCTCCGGAGTATAAGTCGCACCAGCCAAAAAATGCATAATGAAGAAGAAGAAATATATATACTGTATAAGTTGCACCGGAGCATAAGTCGCACCAGTCAAAAATGCATAATGAAGAAGAAAAAACATATATACAGTATAAGTCGCTCCGGAGTATAAATCGCATCAGCCCAAAAATGCATAATGAAGAAGAAACAATATATATAGGCTACAGTGTAAGTCACTCCGGAGTATAAGTCGCACCAGCCAAAAAATGCATAATGAAGAAGAAATATTACACTGTTCAAGCTCTCATTTGTGAACTCGTTTTTCTAGCTGTGGCCATTTAGCTTTTAGCCTGCGATTAGCTTCCTTTGTTTCTCGCTCAGTCCAAAATCTTCAGTGGTACAGGAGTAGCAGATACTGGTACACAAGCCTAGAGCGCCCTCTAGCGGCTGTCAGTGTGAAAAAAATAAACATGTGAAATTATGTATTTTTTATTTATAAGTCGCACCTGAGTATAAGTTGCACCCACAGGCAAACCATGAAAAAAAGTGTGATTTATAGTCCGGAAAATACAGTAACTAGAAGGCAGGGAGGGCATCATTATTAAGACTAACTCACAATAGAAGGGTTAGTCCAGGTGATCATGTTGCAATAGCTGACCAATATGAGAAAAAAAAACAAAAAAACATCCCCCCCTTGTTTCTCACATGACCTACTGTGAGTAAAACCATTTTGATCTTGTTTGGGGCCAACGAGAGCTGGACCTCAAACACTGCCCCTGTCTGCTCTCCCTCTCTCTGAGCTAACCCCCTCAGTGTCTGTGTTCCTGGCTTGTCCCGCTGTATCCCCAGGCCTCACCAGCTGTCTCCCTCCACCCCTCGCCCCTGAAAACATCGCCCTCTTACCCCGCACCTCTCACCTCTCTCCTCCTGAAGTCCCTCTATATCCCGCTCGGTTCAGGCCTCTCAAAAGGTGAACCAGAAGTGATTTTTTTTTTTTTTTTTTTGGTGGCGCAGTGCATGACTAATGGTGGAAACATGTTAAAATCATCGCCGAAATGTCCTTGGGAAGACAAATGAATTTTCAGCAGAATAATTAACTTAATTAACAAATTTGCATGCATATTCATCAGGGCCATTGAAGTCTTTCCAGCCCGGTTTGATGAACGTTGCTGTGTAATAACCAGCTCATTTACATTCTGCCATCCACTGCCATTTGTGCGGATTACTCCAATAGGCCCACTCCAATCCTATAGTGCACCACCAAGCACCGTGGAAATATTTGACATTTGACTATTTGCTCTAAACATTGATACGATCACCTTTAGATGTTGTTGTTTTTTGTTGCATTCATTTCGCACTAATTGAATGAAGGATTGGGGGTTTGAATCCCAACCACTGATGGTGTCATATAAGACACTCATTGAATGTTTCAAATACAATTTTTGTGGCTGAGAGAGGAATCCCATCCTTTTTAAAAACGACAGTACACACAATAAGGGCTTAACATTAAAGCTTATTTTTTCAAGTTGTGGCATTTGTTTTGCCCTCCTTTCGTACAGTGTGAAAGCAGAGGCAATTTGTGAGAACGAAACCGCAAATATACTCTAATTGTAAAGTATTTATCAATTGTGAACTGGCAGGCTTGTTGTTATCGTTACTCACTTTGGTCACTGAAAGTAGTGAAACATGCATATAAAATGATCATTGCAAAGAATTGGGACGTTAGGAAGAAGAACAGAGTAAGTTGGGGGTAAGTATAGACCAAAAAGTTTATGTGATCCCTTTTAATGAAATATCCTATGCCAGATTTTTCATTACACAAATTATTTTTAAATTTACAATATACTAAAGGAGGACTAGACAATGTTTGTTCCACTACTTGGAAGAAAGAAAAATCAGGTATAGTGCCTTGAAGGAAGGGGGGGGGGGGGGGGGGGGGAAACAGAGGTATTTACAGCTGTTGTGTCACACACTGGTAGATTTCTATTATACAGTAGCTATTGCCACTCTTTTACTCTCGACGCTTTGGCCAGTTGAGCTTCGATCTGTTTTTTGAAAATGAAGCATGCACGGTGCACCTGCTCTAGACTTCATATTCATTTAAAAACAAATTGCATTATAAAAATACCAGCAAAAATGTTAATGTAAAGACCAGCAGACAGCGCTCAGAATGACAAAAACAATCACACACAAGATGGTTGTTTAGTTTTTGGTTCAAATATAATTTTTCCAATCTCATTGCCGCGTATTGTATTGGATGCCAATGCAAATAACTCATAACCATGGCTAGTTTTAATTACATACGCAGCACAACACACGACTAATCTCCCTGCCCCTCAATATGTATTCGCCATGACGCTTGCTTTATACATTGATAAAGTGACATTTGTACACATAGTCATGCAGTGCGTAACAGGGGCCCGACTTGTGTATGCATGTGTAATCCAGACTCATACCTCCGCCCCCCCATACACCCCTCCTCAACCCCCCCCCCCCTCTCTCTCTTCTCCCTGGTGGGCAGTTCTTGGCACCGCTCCTCTGTCGTAAAGCTCCCGGGGTTGCCAGACTGTGAGTTGTTAAAAAATCGCGAGGCCCTGTGCGTGCTTTACACCCCGACTGCCCCCCCCCTCCCCTCCACCAAACATCCAACCAACCAACCAGCCTACCCCCCGCCCCGGCCCCCCCCTCTCCCAATCTCTGCAGGGCAATCTTTAAAGGCACCAAGGTGTGACGGCGCAGACTGGCAGCTTGGCAAGCCCTGCCCGAGGACACGCCGCTCCGTCAGCCGTAAACGGGCACCGCCACCCAAACCGCCATGGCTGCGCGGGGTTTTGCCTAACGAACTAATGCCTCATCTGTGCCAGTCTGAAACAAAGGAATTCATTAAGAAATTTCACGTGGCGCTGTTGTTTTGCGTTTTTCAGAAGGGTATTTGTAGTTAATTGGGAATTTTGCACTGGCTAAGGTAACTGTGGGAGAGATTATCCAAATGAGTCGGGGAAAAAGTAATTACACTCACTTTGGCGGTATGATCCGGATGGGAAGGGAACAGCAGGAAAATTTGTATTTCCAAAACAATATGTATCTCATTGTCATAATGGGTTTGTTCAACAATGTCGCCAGCATAAAACTCCATTTTCAGCCGAGGTGAAAGAAGTACTCCAAATGTGTACTGTATTGTAGTACTGCTGCTCAAAAACATCAACTCATTTGTGCCATCATTGCTCACTCAGTTGCTCTAGATTTCAGTTCCAACTAAAATGAGTACTACTGATATATTTGTGAGTTAACTGCTAGTGTACTATCATGAATAATAACGTAAACATTGGCAATGTTGTTGAAGTTGGAGCCTAGTACCACATCTACAACTAATAACATTAGGCCTTCTGGTATGTCTACTCTTCCACTGTGATCAATGTAACTTTATGTCTGTGTTTATTTAATGGTAAATTGCCACAAATGGTTCCTCCCGTAGACCCACCACCTGCAGGAGGAGCCATGAGGGGCTGGTGCAATGTGATTTGGGCAGCCCCCATGACCCGGAAACGGAAAAGTGGAAGAAGATGGATGGATGGTCACAAATGGTCACATTTATATAGCGCCTTTCTGCCTGCTTTAAGCGCTTCACATCAAAGAACCACTTACCCAGTCATCCATACACCAATGTACACAGACACTGGAGGCAAGGTGGGTGAAGAGTCTTGCCCAAGGACACTGTTAGAGAAATAACAATGGTGTTCGAGAGGATAGATGAATAACAGGCAGCAGTCTGGATGTCTTATGCAAGAGAAGTTTATTTACCATCGGTGCGGGACCCGGAGACATGAACTCGAGACATTGCGCTAGTCCTACCATTCAAGTCTGTCTATGCTTCCACAGAAGAGGGATAAAGACCCTCTCAGAGCGTCATACTGATACGCAAGCATTCAGTGGCTGAGAGTGAGCGCCTGAGCACCACAGTCAAGGCTATGACAGAGATAGTATGACTGTACAGCCTGACCCAGTATGATAAACAGCGATTTAATGTTATCCTCTAACAGACACAACAACAGTGTGCACCCGCAGAATTTCCGCTGACCCTCTACTATCGCTCCACCGTCGCCCCATTGGTTTATTTGATTGGGACAGCGCATGTTAATGAGCACACATGTGGGTCTCATGCATGTAACACGCCACACCGGATTGTAGCCATAGGTTCATTTCCAACCGTCGTCCCTCACTCGCACTCTCAAACACACCCTCTTTCAAACATTTAAGCTAAATAACAAAAATGCTAGCCTGGTTTTACCATACATTCATACTCATTCTGTTTCGTACAAGGGTCTGGATCTTCACGATTGAGCTCCGTTATCAGGTGGGAGGGGTGAACTCCTAGCGTTTGGTCATGACGTATGCAATGAAACAAGCTATCATAACTCTTGGGAGCTTCCTTGCCCATTCCAAGACTTTAATTTTAAGTTCTGGATATTTGGGAGCCGAGAGAACAGATTGAAGGGCTTCCATTACTTTCGTATCCGCCGGCATTGCCGAACTACAACCAGCAAATGCGGCGCAAATGCTTGACGTCACCTGCAACACCCGCCTCCCCCGCTCGCTCAAAGGTAGGTTGAAATTCAAACGATGTAACGTGGCCACTGAGATCAAACCCGGGCGTACATGTAGGGAAATTATAATTTAGTTTACGGATGGCTAATGCCAGGCTATGAAAATGCATGAGTCTTTGCATTTTCTCAACGCTTAAAGTCGACATATGCCATTATCTATACAGTATCCACACTCGGTGGCGATAAGCTACTAGTCACAGCTGATGTACAGATGACTGTCAATCTCAGCACCGGCTCCAGAACAAAACAAACAGACAGAGGGTGCATTAGAGTTATAAAAGGGTGCAAGTAGAGATTCTAAAATGCATTGCTACTAAAACTGATGCAGACATTTTAAAATGACGTTGCAATGCACGCTTTTCCTGTAGATCTGGGCCTGGTAGGTCTGCTCTGTAAAGGCCTCTCTGACCACCACCAACCTCACGCAACCATGTTCATATCAATGTGTGTGAAGTGTCTTGCCCATGGTCACAACAACGATGCAGCAGAGCTAAAAAATCCCAAAACAAGTTACTTTCCACAGCGAGTTCTGCTCCTGTCAGGAAGCTGCTGCACTGCTAGCAATATCCCGCCAATAAAAATGAGCTAATGCCTTTGCACCGTTAGCATTACCAATATGGTGCGGTGTCCCGAGATTTCTCAAGAGCAATTAGCACTTATATTCCCTTAAAAACATTGGAGAAAAAAAACAGCATCACCTGACACGTTTGAAACTTGTGAGATGAGCGTATACTTGCCTGCCGATGCCTCCGCGGTCCTCTCTCCTACGCTCCGCTCAGACATATGTGTGACACTCAAAGCTGTGAGCAGAGATGGAAGTGTGAAGGAGAATTGTTAGTAATGTGCGGCTCTTTGAGTGTTGTGACAGGAAAATGCTTTTGCAGAACGGCAGAATTGGCACTTCCAGTCTGGCCTGCTGCAGCGCGTCGCTCTCCCGTTCTGGTAACGCCGCGGCCAAGAACCAACACGGCTCCGAATGTCCACTGCTGTGTGAGCAGAGTTTGATCGTTTTGTGTTCAGTGAGGGACTTGTGGGGGGCAACAGCGTGCTTGAAAGTACTGATTTGGACTGTTTGTTTTTACAAATGAAAGAATTGAATTTAGAAATGCATTAGATAGTAAATGCAAATATAAAAGGGAGATTTTTTCTTTTTCTCCAATCATTTTATGTGCGTATTATTTGTTTAGTCTTCCACTTTGAAGATTGGCCTACTGTACTTTAGGAGGCACACACAAAGCACATACAAGTATCAAAATAAGAGGGAGGGAAGGGGAGAGTTCAGCTTATTGACAGCACTGTGATTGATGTTGTCTTTCAGTTTGTTGGATTATAGGCATGGATCGAGACTGGAGTCTTCTCTCTGATGGCAGGACTGAGGAGGCAGTGAGATGGACATGGTATCTCCCTGACTCACTGGGAGGTTGGCTGAATGGGACCCGTCCGGATCATTGTTGTTGAGCCAAAACACAACATTCTTACCCAGTCCACTGAACAGAGCGTAGTCCGTGCGTCATTATCCATAAAAAGTACAAAGAAGGGACAAGTCTTGTCCAGAATAAACTTGCTGGTTATGAAAATAAAAGCTGTTTGTGAGAATATTATATCAGCTGAAATCGGTTGACGAATTAACTTGAAGTGCATATGCCACATTAGACACAATTTTTGTATATTTTGCTATATCATTTTACCCAGCTTTCCCTAGTTTGACCATTTTTGTGATGTTTGTAGTTTCACTTCCTTATCGGACACTGACAGAAAGTTACATAATTAGAAGACAACAATTTTAAACTGTTGCCATGCCAACCATATTATATCAATGGGAAATGAGTGAGTCAAACTGCTAGATCGGAGACAGGAAGAGAATTGGAGACAGAAAGAGTACATCCGTAAGGATGCACAGGAATTTCTCATCTTGTGCAAAAGGAGTAGTACGCAGTATTGCAGGTAACATACGCAAAAATAAACAATCATTTACTATTGTACTGAAAGTTTTTTAAAAACTGTTTTCAGGACTTCTTTTTTGCCCCTAGTTTCGAGGCTAGCTAACAAATAACCTAAATAATTGTCGGCCTTTACTAATTACAAACACTAAATTACTATTTGTAATTTCATTGTGATAATTTGTGCTGCTCTACATGGATGTTGAGTGTTTTTTGTATTTACTCTTATGTTTTATGATTAGACTGTTTTCATTTTCCATCCATCCATTTTCTTCCACTTTTCCATTGCCGGCTCATGGGGGCAGCTGTTGGAGCTGCCCAAATCCCATTGCCTCAGCCCCTATGGCTCCTCCTGCAGGTGGTGGGTCCACAGAAGGACGCCTCATGATTCTAACCGGGCCTGTGGGTCTCTCATAAGGGGCTTCTGAACCGGTCTTTGTCTGACCTGGGAGTCAGGGTTTCTGGTAGGTTTTCCTTGCTGATGAAACTGTCTCCATGGTTACATGCAAGGTTTTTACTGCATAAAAAGTGCCATTATGCACCTTTGAAGACAAATTGCCATTGTTATCTTACTTTATTATCTCTAAAAAGGTCAAATTTGCCAATGTTGTGGAGGTCTCCAGTCTAAGGTCCATACTGTTGCTCCTCCATCTATGCAATGGTGTCTATACCAACTCAACTGAAACGACATTTTCAGCTCTAGCTTTACAACCGCCGCCGAAGATAAATAGTTAGTGATCAGGAACCCATTACATGCCTATTGAGAGACTTATTTGCGCATTTAACGACATGTTTTACTCATAAAGACCCTCATTTATAGCGTTGTCTGACCCTTTTGAAGCTTCCACTCAAGCACGACGAATCTCAAACACAAACGCACCATTACACTGACCTTCAGACTGGGAGCCCTATGAAAAATCAAACTGCTGTCACTGCATTGATGGGTCTATGTGCAGAAGGAACAGCCTGTTTGCCTGCAGTGGGAACATGACACACTACTCCTGCAGCTAAAGTCGGTAAATCTGTGAAAGCTTTACGATTTGGAGTGAGTTAAAGCCAGGGAAACACATAAAAGGTGTGTGTTTGGTTTGGTGGAGTGTCGCCCGCAGCTTCGCCTCGTCGGCTTGATGATGTTATTGTTTAGCTCTTCTATCGCGTTATTGTTCAAATGGGTGTTTATGATTCACAGACCAGGCTCAGATGCACAAACAACAAGCACGGCTGTTGTACCAGACAAGATAAAACAGACATGGGATAAAACGCTGCCTTCAGGAAGCTGTGAATGCCACTGTAGTAAGTGACGGCAGAAGTTCATAAAATATTGACATTTTTCTCTCTTTTTTTAATTCTTTGTAAATGTCGTCACCCATCCTTAATTGTCACTGGCAGGATCAGTGGGCAACCGCTGCAGCTCCTCAGGCCAGATCTCAGTGAGCAGTGCCTGGCTGGAGGACAAGCTTGTTTCTGCAAATTAGCCCGAGCTCAGAAATGTTGCAGTGCAGTGGTTCTCACCCCATTTCAATCAATCATGGCAAACCAAATACAAATATTCATTTCAGCTTCAAATAACATAAAAGATAATGACAGATGATAATGATAGTCTAATATCAAAATAAAGTATGAAATACGACCATATTAGTCCAGTGCTCAGGTCTCTGCACTGAATTTAAAACAGCTCTGCTTGTGTACAGGTCTTTTCATGGTTTAGCACCAAAGTCCATCTCTGGCCTGTTAGAGCCGAATGAACCATCTCGGGTCCTGAGAACTTCAGGGAGGGGTCTCCTGGTGGTTCTCAGAGTCAGGACTAAACACGATGAAGCTATGTGTCAATGTCATGCAACTAAAATCTTAAACAGTCTTCACGAGGATGCGAGACAGGCAACAACTCTGACAATGTTCAAATCCAAGCTGAAAACAGTTCTTTGTGCCATGACAACTCAAAGTATTTCATCTGCACTCTTGCCTTTTACTGTAATTGATACATTTTTATGTTGATGTTTTATTGATTTGATCTGCTTTCTTGTAATTGTATGCAACTGTGACGCACTTTGAATTGCCTTGTGTATGAATTGTGCTCTATACATAAACTTGCCTTGCCTAAAATTCACATCAACAGTTGATCATCAGGCTGACTATACAGCTGTCAGAACAATTTATCAACAGTCCTATTTGGCAACGGCCCATGATCAACTGAAAAATGCTCTAAGGATTTAATTTTGGGTCCTGACTCCTGACCCACAGCTTATTGCAGTGGATACCTATTCCTACCCAATAGAAAATTTTAAATATTTGATGTGTGTGAGAAGTGTCTATCAACATCTGTATGTGTTTCATCCCAGCAGCCACTAACACTTTCAGTATTCCCTTAGCAGCTCTATACCTTTCTCTCCAAACTTCTCTGTACCTTTTAATCTTGTGTTTTCCTTGTGACTGTTTTCCCTGATATTTGTGCATGAGTCTCCAAGGGAATCAATAGTTGTTTGTCATACAATGTCACTAAACATCAGCTCTTCAACTTCTTGTCCAGGTTAAAACTCATAGAAACCTTTCTTTCTCAATGGATCGATGAGCCTTCCCGTTTCTGATTTCTGATGGTGCTGTACCTTCTCCAGTTTTGTGTCTCCTACCTACAGCCCATAGTAGCATGAGACAAACTCCTCAACATCTGCACTAAAGCCATGAAGCAACCCTGAAACATTACAGGAGTGTGTCTCTCTTTTTTTCTACAAACGCTCATAGAATTAAATCGCACTTCTTGACGATTCCTTGCATGTCGGTCCGGGGGTGTTGGGTGGGGAAGGTGTCGGGTGTGTGTGTGCGTGGGATTTGGGGGGGGGGGGGGGGGGGGGGGGGGGGTGTTTGCTGGGGCCGTTTGATGGTGCAATTGATGGGAAAGTTCTGAAGAAAGTCCCACAGCCTCCGAGGAATTTGATTACCTCCATCCATTATCTGCACAGTGAGCAATCGCGAGGCTCACCATCTGTCATCCGTTTCATTTGCATCGTCAACACCTGCCCTGCCTGTTTATGCCTCCGCCATTTTTTTTTTTTTTTTCTTTTTACAAGCCGCCTTTCATGGCAGGAGAAAATGTTGACTTTTCATCCTAAATGCATTAATTCAACCAGTTCAAAGGGATCATATTGGGAAGGAAGTACTCGGTTATGTCTGAATTTGGGAAGCCTCTGCAGTGTTTTATGGCGACTTGATTGAAATGTGTCGTAGCTGAAGCGGCTTTTACAGTTTACTGAACAATAAACGGATTCATTTCATGGGTAAATGACGAGCGAGATGGCAGCATATGTAACTCATGGCTTGTAAGATATCTGGATTAGTAATGCAAAGCAGTGATGGAGCGAAAGGCCACTGTTGATGACTACTTGTTGGCTGGCTTATTGATCATCATTTACAATGACATAAAACAAATCTTGTCAAATTATTGAATAGAATGCACTAACTGTTATGTAATGGGTTCAGCAACACTATGTGCCCAAAGAATGAGATCAGCTGACGACCTGAACATCCTTAAAGACCATGTTATTCCATTAATGGAGTTCTTCGGGCATATTCCAAGATGACAATACCATAATTAATCCGGCTCACATTGTCAAAGAGTGTTTCAGGGAGCGTCATTTTCTCACATGGATCGGCCGCCACAGAGTCCAGAACTTGACCCCGGTGAGAATTTTTGGGATGTGCTGGAGAAGGCTTACGCACAGTGGTCACATTCTCCCACCATTCAGGATCTTAGTGAAAAAATAATGCAACGCTTGGTCTTTTGACATTGCAGAAGCTTATTGAAATGCCAAAGTGAATGTGTGTGTAGCAAAATATGAAATTGTGTAATCGTGAAGACATTTTTTGGTCAGGCTGTGTAGTATTCATGGGTTTCAGTCACAGGAGTTTTTTTGTTAACCACTTTTAAAGGCACACTGCGCAACATTTGGGACTATAGTGTTGCCATCAATACAAAACATGCTCCTAGTGACACAGAAAATGCTCTGACTGTCAAATCAAAGAATATATTTGGATGACGACCTAAACTATTTAAATCTCAAATTCTGCTGACAATAATCACATCGCCATGGAGACGAGCTGTCATGTCTAAGGAAAGCTGAGCTACTCACAGCAAAGGCACTTGTTTGTTTGTACATTTATGATGTATTTTTTAATGAGGAAAATATCTCATGAAATAAATGCTTGTATTTCAATGTTATTCATTGGGTAAAATACCACACAGTGTGGCTTTAACCACTTTATGACAATGGTACTTATTTTATAGCACCCATAGATAGTTGTTATACCAGCATATTTAATGATTGGTCATAGTTAGTTTGTACTTATCATATCATGGTAAACATTGATAATTTTCGTAGAATTTGAGATCATTTTTAAAGCAGTACTAAGCAACTTGTTTACCTTAATAAATCCTTTCCGTAGTCCCTGTCGGGTAATACAAGTGTTACTGGGATGATTGGGGGTTCTTTCATCTCCCCTTGGTGTCTCTGGCAAGAAAACCACAATTGCAACTTTGCTGCCACCTGACCGGAGCAACCAATACACACTGATGGAATCACAAAGAAGAGGCTAACAGGCTAACAGGCAAAGCTAACTGCTGGCTAGCACCACTTAAACAGTATTTACAGCCAAGTCTGAGTGAAAAAAATTATCTCATCGTGTAATTGGATGTACAATATCCCTCTCTCCCTTTGTCTTTTCTGTCAGCATAGTATTCACTCTCACGGACAATTAATGAGCAATAAACAGCACCGTACGAAACCTGCAGTGGCGCTTATGGCCTCTAGGGGCATGAGTTGCTTAGTACTGCTTTAACCACATGCAGTTTTTAATGTATTCCTGCCATTGGGGGAACTGCAATTGTATACTGCCATAGTGTCCTTGGACGAGACACTTCCACCATGCCAATATGAATATGAATAAAACAAAAAAAGATCACAAACTCTTCAATATCTCCAAAAAGCTAAGTGATTAAGTAAAAAAGTTACATATTTTTAATCTGACCATTTGCGTAGACGAAACAGCACCAACATAGCTATAGACAAGTCGACAGAACATTCTAGCTCTTTCGGTTTGTTCCCAACACATTGTGCCTCCTCGTTGCCTCCTCTCCCCTTGTATCTCTCCTTCTCTCTCTCCCCCTCACTCCCCCACCACCCCCCACCCTCTCTCTCTCCCTCGCATCCATTCCTCCCCCATCCATCCATCCCATCTCCCATCCCCAGGTGGTGCCGACGGCTGCGGGGCCCATTAGCGACAGCATCCCAGCCTCCAGCAGGCCATGCGTGTCCCGAGTGACACATTTTTGGACTGGCACCAAGAATCCAACCCAGGCAGACAGCTCACTTTCCTCCACAAGCACCGAGCAATGACTGCGAGTGTGTGAGAGAGGGGGGAGACGGAGAGGGGGAGACAGAGAGAGGGAGGGAGATGAGGCCTTGCAACACAGCAGGAGTCCCACAGGAAATGCTTGAAAGGCAGTATGGGACAGATTGGCGATGGCACAGAATGGACTAGAATACTAAAAAGATTCGCAAAAGATATTGTGCTGTACCGAGATCACATGGACTCGACTTGTGTGCGGAGCTGGTTTCTGTCTAGGGTGCAAAAAAACATTTAGACCTAATTCAACTTTGGAAAAAAAAACTTTTGGAGGATAAATTTCAGAGGGGGTACACATCTTATCAATAAATAAATCAATAAATCAATAAATATGGAGTAGATTCACTTCCTGATTTTAATGCAATCTCCCCATAAGCCCCTCCCACACCCTCCTCTTGCTCCCTTTCGCTGTGCAGCTGTTTCAATAAACAGAAAATAATATATAGTGCGTGGGGGGTCGTGTGGCTCCAGTGAGTGCGACGAGTGCGTTTATTTTGCAGTGAAAGAATCAAGCATTTCCTGGATATGTAGGACCTCAGCAGGGGGCCTTGTGGGAACAGGAGGTTTTTTAGGAGCTGCCGCCATCACTGGAAAGATTAAAAGATTACTCAAAGATGCAAGAGTGAGTCAAAACAGAGCTCCAGGTGTGTTTTGAATCAGTGGTGCTCAACTGGTGGGCCGGGGAACAATTTTCAGTGGGTAAGAAAACATTTCTTTAAATATTTATGTTCAAAAAAAGTATAGAATCGCCTCTTGAGTCTGTTGTTTTTTATATTAATTTCTGCTGTTTTGGCTTATTTAATGCTCATTTAGCAACCATTTTTAAGAAAAGCAAACATTTTACATTATATTTTACAAGTCTAAGTCATGTTTGGGTTGCGGCTTGTCATCCCAGAGTGATTACGGGTCCCGACACCATATAAGTTGAGAACCACTGTTTTAAATGATGGAACAACATTATATGATAAAATATAATATAATATAATATAATATAATATAATATAATATAATATAATATAATAAAAAAATATTATAAAAAGCTCTAAAATGTCAATTCTACTTAATACCACTATAAATCAAAAATATATCAAAATGCCACCCTCTGATGGCTTTTAATATCCATCCATCCATTTTCTTCCGCCTTTTCCGGGGCCAGGTCACGGAGGCAGCAGTCTGAGCAGAGATTCCCAGACTTCCTGATCCACGCGCACCTCCTCCAGCTGTTCTGGGGGGACTCCGAGGCGACACCAGGCCAGCTCGGAGACATAATCCCACCAGCGTGCCCTGGGTCTTCCACGAGGCCTCTTCCCAATAGGACATTATAAATATTATAATTATAATACATATATTTGAATTGCCTTGTGTGTGAAATGTGCAGTATAAATAAACTTGCTTTGCCTAATTGTCCCCTTCAAATTGACACAAAGGCCCACTTTTGGGTCCGCATCCACCCATTGAGAACCACTTTTATAGGGGATATGGCACGCTTCCTCCAAAATCCCCCACTGCGTCTACTGTAAACTGTGAAGAAGTTTAATATTGTGCCTAAAAATGAGATTGGAATTTGTCAAAGAACATTTTATTTGTTCGGGGGCCGCGCCAGCTGATGTCTGTGTACCAAATCTAAATTTACAAACACTTCACGAAGAAGAGGGAATATTTCAAGAAGATTGCAGTCAGTATAGCTCTGCGCTGTGGTCCCGGAGCCCAAAATTTATCACTGATCATTTTATTTTTGACACTCTTTTGGGGGGCAGAGCAGTTAGCACCCCTGCCTCTCAGCAAAGTGATTTGGGGTTTGAGCCCCTGGATGACGGCCAGTGTGTTTCTGTGGGATCCTTCCAGCTTTTCCGCTCCAAAGACATGCATGAGCTCGGTGAATTAGTGAATCAAAAATCCTCCCTCATCAATGAATGTGACACAGAACAGGGATGATCATTTGGAAAAAGGACAATATTATCATGAAGTTACAATCATTTCTCGCTTTAAAATAGGATCTTGATTTAGAACATCAGCTGTGTGAAAATACAGTTCATGCAATATGTTGTTTGCCGCTATGTGTGACTTGGACTTTCGCACTTTTTCCTCACAGTAATTAAATTTGTGACCTGCTGCATGTTTTCATGTTTTTTACATATGTCCAAGCAGTAAACTTTTCTTACAAATACAGTATATGAACTGACACCGGGCTTAAAATCAAGAATGAATGGAACTGTATGTATTACTTCAAAGTCTGGCAGCTCAATCACTTTAAAGCAGTACTAAGTAACTCGTGCCCCTAAGAGGCCATAAGTGCAACCGCAGGTGTCGTAGCAAATTGCGATTTTTTTTAACGTATTAATTGTCCGTGAGAGTAAATACTACGCTGACAGAAAAGCTGAAGAGAGAGAGGGATATTGTACATCCAATTATACAATAACAATATTTTTTTTCACTCAAACTCTGCTGTAAATGCTGTTTAAAGTGACGCTAGCCTGCAGTTAGCTTTGCCCGTTAGCCTGTTAGCTTCTTCTTCGTGATTCCATTAGTGTGTAAATCGGGCCCATATGGATATTTTCTCACAGCAGATTGTTCAGTAGATGTGACAAAACAGCAGTGGTAGCTAGCGCTAGCTAACCGTTAGCATTAGCCCGATGCTAACATGAAGCATCAAGTTAGCATTCTCTGTTATTTATGCATTTATGGGCTGTTGAACCACTTTGCCCCTCTCCATGTCTTTGTATCTTTATTTAGTAGAAAACTATATTCATATTTCAGCGAAAGAAAGAAGAAAGTTTATGAATAATTAAAGAAAGTTTCGATTTTCCTCCAAATTGTTTTCCCCTTAACTGTTTTCAAACATGACCATATATGGGCGACTCCAGAGATGCCGTCTGTATTAGATTTCAGTAGGTTTGTTCCTCATCCAAATCCATTCTTTCATTATCCACTGCAGAAATAGCATTTTCTATGTCAGGGACTACGAAAAGGATTCATTAAGGTGAACACGTTACTTAGTACTGCTTTAACTGGTGATGCAAACTGCTGTAGTGCCACTGAGCAAGACACCGTCCCCAACGTCGGTGTCTGTGTACACTGTTTAAATCCCGTTTTCGTGTGTCAGACTGGGTACTTATTGTTGGGATCAGCTTTAGAGTCGCCCCATGACCGCTACCGAGCACTAAAGGGTAAATCAATTCTTTTTTTTCATTTTTTTTATCATAACACTTTGGCACACGCAGTTTTGAATCCATTCCACTTTTCCCCCGAGTAGCAACATTCAGGCTTCAGCGATGGCCCACATTTGGACCCCGGCCCACCACTTGGCAACCGCTAACGTCGCACACACGCCGGAGCTAACCCCGCCGTCCTCACAAATGGAGCGCTATTTGATGGTTGATCAAGGGTGGTATTAGTCATGAGGGGAAGTGATTATAAAACAATACGGCTCGAGTTAAGAAAGAGCAGTAAGTCCTTTTGCTATGGATATTATGAATGGATTCTTTCTTCATACTAATAGATAGTTAATTATGTACCTAATGACTCCTCACAAAGCACTATATAATTAGCCTAGATGAGGCGAGAAAGTTCCTACTTGTTCTTACATGTTTAATGTAGGTGATTTCTCATTTCCAAATGGGAGTCGGGGGCTGATGGGGCCGCAGCATCAGTCCTGTGGCCTGGGCAGAGGAGCTGACAGAGCTGCATTTATCACAGCAAAGATAAAGAAAGTTCACCCCTTTACTGTAGATAAGAAAGCAGACATATACACTCATTTGACCTTGAAGCCTGTAATTTACTGTAAAACCTTAATGGATTAGAGCGATATTGGTTCTATATGATGAGCATCTATTTATAAGGGAGGGAAGGTAATTATGCCCATTGCCTTTTATAGAATTGAGTCATGTTTGAAATTCATGAGCTGTTTTATGGTGATCCTTTGAATATATTTATGTTTATTATGTTTCCTCCAGACACTCAGGCTAAAAAAAAAAAAGAGTGTCCACTCTGAGTTTGGAAATAGGACCTTCCTTATCAAAAAAAGGTGCAATTTCTTTTTTCCCCCCCTTGACCTGACACTTGTGCACTGCAAAAAGTTGTCTTGAAATAACTACTTTTGTCCTTGATTTGAGAGTCTAATTCCACCGCACTTTAAGCTAGATAAAACATAATAATACTTAACGTGTTTTATCATAATTTAAGAGTAAATATTTTGCCCCATGGAGAGATTTTCCAAAAAATGTCACTTATTTTAAGATTACTTTTTGCAGTGTACATGTTTGATGGTAGTACTCTAATGGTTGACTTTTCCGTGTGTATTCATGGCTAAAAATAGATTAGACATAGAATTTAGAGAGATAAATCACGTTCATACATGGCAAGGCAAGGCAAATGTATTTATATTGCACATTTCATTCACAAGGCAAAACCAAGAACACATAAACACCATAAAAACACAATAAAACAAATACAATAAATATATACAAATACAAATATATATTAAAATGTGTTAACATACAATAAATTACCATAGGCAGCAGTAAATAAGTGCTTTCAGCTTGGACTTAAACATAGTAAGGGTTGAGGTTGTTGACAAGTATTCAATAAAATCAAAGGGGCTAGATGCAAGATTGCCATTTTATACTCACTGCTGCCACCTCAGGTCACACATGTAACTGCACCTTCTATATTAAGCTCGTGCATGACGGCAATTCGGACCCAAATTTAAAACACCTTTTTGAGTGACAGTGCAGGATTTTAGAGGCAGTTGTGGTGAGCAGGTCTGGGCTCATACACATTAGGACATTGCTGGAACATGTAGGGGGAAGAAAATACAGAATTTTAACATTTTTAAGAGATTTTTAATTTGTTTGTTTTTTTAAAGCTGTGAGCCATAATAATCAAAATGATAACAAATAAAGGCTACTTATCTCACTTTGCATGTAACGAGTCCATATTAGTTTCACATTTTAAGTTGAATAACAGAAGTAACTCCAATTTTGTATGATATTCTAATTATATGACGAGCACCTGTATACATACTATAAAAGTTAATTTTATTTTTTTATTGAATACTTCTTAAAAAATAGATGCCCCCAAAGTTTTGCTGAATCTAAAGAGTTCTCCTCTGTTTGGTGTAGTTAAGAACTGACAACAATCTCTTTACATAACAAATCCTGTTATTAAGGCTCCGTCTCTACCTCCTACTTAAAGGCACACTGCGAAACATTTTGGACTATAGTGAATCAATACAAAACATCCTCCTATTGACCGGCTCAATGGGAAATTATTTTTTTGCAGTGGGTTATAAATGAACTGCCTTTAGTCTGTATCTCCATGGAGACGAGCTGGAGAAGTCCCATTCCCAGTAAAGTTACAGTCAGGTATAAAAAAAAATGTAATAAGATAAATGCTTTTTATTTATTCAGTAAGATTTGAAAAAAGTCAACTTTACTTGGGTTTGTTTCTTAATGTTGTCGATGACACACAACACTCTCTTTTCTGCAGTGAGCGTGTCGACCCAGGTGTTGGCGAGCGCGTCACTTTCAGGTAAGTGCCTTTAACGCGTGGCATCTCCGGGTTGTGTTATGGATGTCATGCCTGGGGGAGATACATGTTCCTGCTGTTTTTCAACAACACGAACGACGGAGTGGGAGGAGCCGCCAAACGAACGCCGCGTGGAGCTTTGTGGAAACATCTTGACGGAGCTTTATGCTTCCCAAAAGGACGATTGTTTTTGATAGAGCTGACCCCGTGACCCCTCCTCGAGTGCCACCCGGAGGCCTATTTGTACAAATGTCATTCCACCAGTGACATGAACGGCAGCGAGGGGCCCGACATGCATTTAGATGGAGTGATTGAGTTTATAATATGCGCTCATTATAGGCAAAAGCAATGAAAACACCTCAGTGAAATCAAAACAAGGCAATTATATACCACAGCAAACATTTGTTATTGTTGCTGTCAGAAGGATGACGTCTGTTTGTTTGGCATATTGAGCTTTGTTGATTTGGAACCAAACCTTTATTCGAGCCTTTGTTACATTGAAGGTAAAAGTCACCGACAGAAAATATAAATGAAAATGGTTATGAGTAAATAAGAATGGCAACACGATTGGAAATTGGATTTTTGGCATTTTGACTGAAATGTATTTATGTTATTGTTTTATGTTTCATGTTGCACAATCGACCGAGAAAAAAAATACTAGTTGTGAACCTGTTCATAACCATGGTAATAACAATTTGAGTAATCGTTTCCATATGTATATTTTGTTTCACACAATATGAACATGGATACTACAATAATATCGTTGATTGTGATAAAAAATGCGGCAATTAATTGATCGCCACATTTTTGGGTTATCGTGATTATCGTTCTAGAAAATAATCACTAAATCCATCAGACAACCAGTGCCGGTAACTTTACCGGGAGTGGGCCCGTCTCCGTGGTGTGATGTGACTAAAGTCAGCAGTATAAATACAGACGGCCTCACCAAGGGGGAAAATAGAATCTTTTGGGATTTTTGCCATTTTCTGGCAAAATATAAACGCATTTATCACATATAAATAAAGTTACGCCTAAATCGGGTCCATATGGATGATTATTCATAGCAGATTGTTCAGTAGATGTGAAAAACCGCAGTCGTTGCTTGCAATAGCTTGCGATAGCACTAGCACGATGCTGACATGAAGCATCATGTTGGCATTCTCTGCTATTTGTGTAATTATGGGCTGTTGAACCACTTTGCTCCTCTCCATGTCTTTGTATCTTTGTTTAGTAGAAAACTATATTCATAATTCATCATTTGCTAAAGTAGTTTTGAATGATTAGAGAAAGTTTAGATTTTTCTACAAATTGTTTTCCCCCTTAAGTGTTTTCAAACATGACCATATATGGGCGAATCCAGAGAGGCCGCCTGTATAAGATTTCAGTAGGTTTGTTCCTCATCCAAATCCATTCTTTCATCATCCACTGCAGAAATAGCATTTTCTATGTCAAGCTGCTCATTAGCTGCATGTTTAGTCCAAAATGCTACACAGTGTGCCTTTAAATACTTACTTTATGTCTCACTCAATATGACATTTACAGCAGACAATGAAGAGGAATATTTAATAACTACCCAATCCCCATTATTTCTGCAGTTTCGATTATTATTTTTAAACCATAGGCAAATATCGTGATTATATTGTTAATCACAATTATTTTGGCCAAGATAATCGTGACCCCAAATTTCATTGTCGTCCCATCCCTAATAGATACATGGGATACATGATCAAACTTATTTATACGCTCCAATGGGAGTGGGATGAAGTAGCACTTATTCATTCCCAACCCCGTTCCTGAGTCTTTCCTATGAATCATTTTTCATTTATTCACACACTCAAGGCCGAATAGAATTTGCACATTTGCAAACTCCCCTGTTCTACACTTTGAAATGATAAATTCTTTATGCATTCTTTATACTTTTGCATTGCTAATCCTCATTCTCAAACTATTCTTTAGTTCAACACTGCCTTTTGTCTTTGTAATGATCAATGAGTTATTTTGTGCAGCACCTTGGAAAATGTTACATGAATCTAGAACAGACTCAATACACTTCTCTTAAGGTGCTCTTTGGCCCCTAGTATTATTGAGTTTAATTGTACAATTGCCAACCCCATCATTCCCCCCGTATTCCCCCTGGCTGCAGTCTGTTCCTCTGAGCACCCATGGGTGCACCAGCTGCTCGGGTGACGTTGGATATGGGAGCTCCCTGAAATAGTGGTGTTGCTGTGGTGTCGCAGGATCACACCCTGTAAGCTCCCCACCTGCTCCGGCTCGGCACCCATGTGAATATTCTTCATATTCAGCCTGTAATGCACATTTTTACCCCCGTTTTTTCACACGAGGGGATTCTCATAGGCTCAGACAAAGAGGTGATGTCGTGACAGATGCTCCCAGCGCCTGTTTAGCATATCCCCATCACTTCAGGAGCTGATCAGGCCCACGTTTAGAAGATGAGTGTCTTCAATGTCATATTCACCCGTGTTGGAAGATATTTATCAATCACTATTATTAGCATTCGTGTAGGATTTGGAATTAAAAATGATTTGATGATCAGTGTTCTCCCACTGATTGAAAGGTTTGTTGTCGTGTCCTTGGGCAAGACACTTAACCAACCTTGCGTGCAGTGTCTGTGTGCACTGGTGTGAGTGTGAATGAGTGAGTGGTTCCTTGATGTAAAAGTTTTGAATGCTCTGTGGAGAAAAGTGAACATTTTAAACTGCACATATATATATTAAAGTGACCATATTAAAGTGTATACAAATATTAAAGTGACCATATAAAAGTGTATATATATATATTTAAGTGGCCATATTAAAGTGTATATATATATATATATATTAAAGTGACCATATTAAAGTGTATATATATATTTAAGTTACCATATTAAAGTGTATACAAATATTAAAGTGACCATATAAAAGTGTATATATATATTAAAGTGGCCATATTAAAATGTATATTAAAGTGACCATATTAAACTGCATATATATATTAAAGTGACCATATCAAAGTGTATATATATATGATATTATATATATATATATATATATATATATATATATATATATATATATTAAAGTGACCATTTGACACCGAAAGTGTGGCAGTTTACCTATGAGTCGGAAAAAAGCTATTTTCGATAGAGATGTTCAAACTTTTTCACTCAGCCATGAAGACACTTGTTCTTCTGGCTGATGTTATATCCTGTTTGATGGCACTACTGTTTATTTCAAAATAACAGCCCTGTACTTATGGTTGCGCCACATGACATTTTATGATTACAAATTATCGGATATAAGTTTTTTTTGTGATCTCAAAAACTTTCAAACTATTAATAGTCACGAATGAAGGCTTATTTAATATACAATTATGTCATGATGTTTTATTTTTAACTTGTTACCCTGCAAATATCATTTTCAGAAACTTTATTAGTCTGGTCATTTGCTCGGACGGTTGCAGCCCCTGACATTTCAGAGGTTTGAAAACATAAACACGTTTTGTTATTTAAATGTGATGAAAATGTGTTTAAACTAAATAGGTTTTGTAGAATAAAGTGGTAATGTATCGATCAGATTATTTTTTAAAGAAATATAACACTCTGTCAATGGCCCATATTAAAGTGACCATATTAAAGTGTAGTTATGTTCAAGCGACAATATTTGTTTTTGTATTTATCCGGTGTTTATTTATTTTTTATTTTTTTATAAAGTACTTTTGGTTCTAGTTGAGTAGTACAGTTTAACTAGATTTTAATAACCCTTTTATTGTGTTGATAACCCCTTCATTTCTGCTCCCAAATGGATAAAACACCACTTGAAAACCCTCAATCCTTTACAAATATTTGCTCAGTCTGACCAAATATTATAATTATAGCTTCCTCCACTCCTCGCACCATCCCGCGGCGGCTATAACCTTTCCGTGCCAAATCTGTGGATGGAGAGAAAGTACTTCCTGTGAGAGAGAGAGAGGAGAGGAGAGGGAGGAGAGGGAGGAGAGGGGTCCCGGGACCGCTGCCAGGGAGACTGATCCTCCAATCTGACACGTTAATGAGATCTCGGCCCGTAGTAGCACCGTGTCAGGCCCAGGCAGCACCGGAGTCTGCGGGCCACCTCCAGCGCGCTCCGCAAAAACCCACACAGAGATGGAGAGGAGCCGCTGATGGAGGGGCGAGGTGGGCGGGGGGGGGGAGAGGGTTCAGCTCCTTAAATCTGTCTAATTAAAACACAAAATCCCCCACGCAAATACGCACAGATACACGGGCACAAGTACACACCCCGCACCCCACGCCCCGTCCCGCTGCCACCCCCGATCCGCCGGAGAAATGATTATTAGGAATTTAATGGGGGAGCGTTTCCCATCCCACACCATCTGGGGCTTGGGAATGGCACGGAATTCGAGGATGCTTGCCGGCGTGGAGGCATTAATCTAGCATTTTCCTGACTGCTCTCATTCGAAGTAAAGTTTTCTTCTTTTCTGTCTTTTCAACTTTGGGCGTGAGTTATATCATTAATTAATTAAACTGTTCAAAAACAGACTTTTTTTTTTTTTTTGACAAGCGTCCTGTAGTCCAAGAGTTTTGATCAAATCGGATATGAATGTCTGGATCTGAGTACGCTCTTCAAAGACTGAATCAGAAAACTGCAGTCTGTTGTCGATCAGTTAACAAGCCGAGGATCACACGGCAATGTTTTGCGAACAAGTGGATTCTGTTCGTGTTTAATGCAACAAAAACAGTCTAAAAATAAAAAGCGCTGAACATTGAGGCAGTTTGGATTTTTTTTTTTTAAGCTTGACAAACATTTGCATTCACGCGATCATCCTCAAGGGCAAATACAGGAGATGGGTTTCAGTCACATGATTTTTACCAATATTTTTCTTTACAATCGGAAGGTCATGGTCCTTTTACTTACTTACTTTACCCATACTTTGTTGTGTAGGTTAATGCTGCATCAAAACATTTAAAACATTAAATAACACCATTGTGATTGTAGTGGACCACAGAAGGCAACTTCTCCGCTCAGTGACAAATGAAGACGTGTCTCCTTGTATTATCCTGATCTCACTATAAGATTAACATGGCAGGTTTGTCTTGGCCTTGTCCAAATGGCTTTGACCTACATCAGGGGTAGGCAACGTCAGGCCCGGGGGCCAAATCCGGCCCTCCAGCACAGAACCTCTGGCCCCCAAGAGGATTTTGAGAAATATTATTATGCAAATAAAAAATCAAATACCCATTAAAGTAGTCTAAAAATGCGAGAAATAGTGTCAGGATTGTAAAAATGTCCAGTCAGAGCGTCCCTCTTGGTCATATAATGTTAAATAGTGATTCTCTACTGGTGGGTCCAGACCCAAAAGTGGGTCACGGCACCATTTTCAGTGGGTCGCGAGTCGATAGGGAACTTTTATTCAATATTATCCATCTGAAACTGTATGGAAACACTAACTGTGTCTGTTAAAATTAATGTTATTGGGTTGTTTTGATCATAATTCCAGTCTTAAAGGGAAATCTACTGCTTGTTCAACAAAGACTTGTGTAGAAAATACAATATTTTATACGGTATATGACAAATGACAGTTTTATTTGGGTCCTCTGCTTGTCATCCGAGGGTAATCGTGGGTCCCAAAGCCCACACTTCACTCATTTATGTATTTTGATGTGATTATTTAGGCTCCTGTACTGTAAAGCACTTTGAATGACTGCGTAGGCTACAAATTGCGCTCTACAAGTAAAACTTCCCTCGCCTCTCAAAGTGGCATCAGTTGAAAGGATAAAGCCATGAGAAGAATATGGGATTGTGCAAACAAACAAACTCATATTGGTGGATTTCTTTCAAGTACTGCGGAGCCACTGCCCCTCTCTTCATAAAGTTGTGAACGCAACTTTGGAAAATGTCTATGGACTTCTTATGCCATTATTATTCATCTTTCCTTGACAAACGTAGCCTATATGCAAATGAGTCAGAAGTTCCCACCTGTCACAATGTTCTATGGATGGAAGTCTCTAGGTATTTGAAGACTGCCAATTATTAGGCCCCTCTGTATATGTAATGGTTGGATAAGTTTAGCATTTTTCTTCGACTGTTCTTCTCACAGGAGTCAGGACTGATGCGCGTAACGGAGTAAACTTCCCCAAACTTCCCATATGCTCATCGCAAAGGGTCCTATAGGGGGAACGCTGTTTGTTGTGAACTAATTACGCTCGCATTTCTCTATACATAGGCATATATATACACGCCATCTCACCTCCCACACAAACCCGGCCATATGCTCCCTCCTCGATCCCTCTCCTCTCTCTCCTCGGCTCCGCGCGCCCCGCCTAATGAGCTGCGTGAACGTGCGATCGGCGTGTACACGTTTTGACCCCCGTGCTAAACTGCCGCGCGCCGCCCCCGAGACCCCCGTGGGCGTGATAAAACACACCACTCGCTCCTCGGGAAGACGAAGAAGAAGAAAAAAAAAAGGTCCCCAGAGGGATTTGAACCTCACTCGCGCACAAGCACGTATACCCCAGGGGGCACACACACACACACATACACGCGCGCGCATACAGGCTGGGGGAGCGGATGGCGGCGCAGCCTGGGATAAGGGCCAAAAACAAGCGCGCGAGTTCAAAGGCCCAACGGGACTGACACCGCGGTCCACACGTTTTTGCGCACCACAGGGGGGGGGGGGGGAGCACTTCTCTTTTTTTGGATTGGATAAATTGAGCTGTTTAGTGTCGTCATGTTACTCAAATGTCAGATGAGTAATAGGGAAAAAGCCACCGAGTTACTAGATTTCACAAACAAAATATAGGCTAAATAGACAACCAAGGTCGAAATTAAATAATAGGCCAGAATTGACAAGGAAAGATTAATAAAAACGTATCCAAGTTTTCGGGAAGAAAAAGTTTCAAGTTCGTTGGACCTGTGCGCAATAATAACGCTGTTTACACGGTGTAAGCAGAACATGGTGTAGGCCTATATCGTTTAGGCTCAACCTCTGCTGCGGCTTTAGCATTAAATAATGCATTTCAGTGACATTGTTTGTATACAGAACCGGCCTACACCGTGACACAGGTTTTATATGTATCAGCGTAATCAGTCAAGAAGATATTTTATCTCTGTTATTGCTTTTTTTTTATCATTCTAACGTTGGATACATTTTATTTAGGCCTATCCGTTTTATTGGAGAGGGACAAAATCTAGAAGCAGCTTATGAAAATGAATAAACTATTTTTGATATTCATAAGGCGCCATAGTTATGGGAAATATGTCGGCACAAATGTGATAAAATTGTTGTCAAAATACAGCACAATTTGAAAAGTGCATTTGACAATTACACTGCTTTATTTGTTGGCGTTTTGCATCTTCTTCTCCGGAATTTTAACTCCCAGAATTTCAGGCCTAAACAAACCACTCCAAAACGCAACTTTAATGAATTTGTCTTTCCCAAACAAAATGGTCGCGGGGTCACTTATTTTTTAAAACATCATTTTGGACCCTTACTTTAAATATATATTTTTTTTTGAGCGGAGACGTGCTTGGAGCGCATTTTCCTTGGAAACGAAAAGTCTCGGGAGATTTGGGTTTTCGCTCTGGCTGTGGATTGGGGGGGGGGGGGGGGGGGGGGATCAACTGTCTGCGCTCTCTGGCTCCGGTCCAACCCGCTCGTGGGCATTTGTGTCACAAATCAAGCATCTGATCAAGTCCCAGCGACGAGACAACGTTTGGGGACGCGTGCGTAAAAGCCGTCCAAATCCATTCGTCTGATGCCATTGAATAAAAATGAAAACAGCTCAGATATTCACTGTTTTAAATGTTATAAATGAATGGCTAAAAGCTGGAAAAATATGAAACACTTTTTCGTTTTGTGTAATTTAGACCAGAAAATAAACCAATGCTTTTTTTTTTTTTTAGGACGTTTTCGCTCCGTGGCTTATTTTGTTCTGTTTTTTTTTTTTAATGTCCATCTGGTGTCTATCACTTGTCATAAAAACCTGTGGAGATTGTGTCGGTGCGCCTCATGCCTCGTTTTATTGCGACAAACACATCACAAACATGAACACATCAGCTACTTCACGAAAGAGCTCGATCCATAACAAGTTTCCTTTTTTTGTGTGTGTGAAGTGCATCCTATTCCAAAGACAGTCTTCAACCAAAAAGTCTGACATTGTGCACAAAATACACGAGCAGAAAACACTGTCCCAACACTTTCAGGGCGTTGCATATTCTGACTTTCTTCCCCTCGTCTCGGTTTTTAAGGCATGTTCTGATACAGTCGTTTCCCATTGTGGCATTTTATCAACAGAGTGCATGGATTTCACCGGAGTGGGGAAAAAAAGGGGTAGTTTTACAATACAGATTTATAATACTTTATGCACATTCAAGTCCATACAATAACAAATAATAAATAACAACATGAAATAAATACAATCATAATTTACATTCACCTCATTGACAAACTATTTAAATCAAACACTTTTTTACAGATGACATCAGGTCACCCTTTTTTTGTTTTTGTTTTGTTGATTACCGGTTTTTCAGATAGATTTTTTTTTTAAGAAGATTGCATTAGCTTTGCATAGCTCAGTGTTGTCCTGTTATTGCTAACACCAATCAAAAAACTCCCTGAACTCACTCACTCGCACGAAAGTTGGCATCAATTTTGAAAGTCTAAAAATGATAGTCTCTCCACAGTGTCAAATTTCCGCTCCATTTCTACTCCTACTGGAGTTGCTCTGTATATGGATATATTTAAAAGGACAAATAAATACATAGATGTAAATAAGTAATTGCACTGTTTTGGTAGTAAATAATAAATTAATATATGAAATGTCATCGCTTGGAGGGAAAAAATAAATAAAAATCCCAACACTTGATTGACTGTGAACTAGTTATGCGTATTATAAAGTGTAGTTAAATCCCAGTAACATCAACTTTGCAAATAACAAAGGTTCACAATTTTTTGGACAGGAAACAATATGTCACGTGGCGCGCAAAGAAGGTCGTTGTGTTGCATCAGTAGTGTCCTCTCTGCGCGGTTTGCAGGTACAAACTTTTTTTTTTCATTTTTATTTTTTATTTTTTTTACATGCCCTGCAATAATTAGTCCCACGATCGACACCGCGTCCTTTTTTAACAGACATGCACCGTTTACCACTGGAAAATGATGAAATGAGAATTTTACATTTCCTGGATGAGGTTTAATGACACAGAAGCAATTTGTGATATTGTCATGACTTGTTTTTGTTTAGTTTTTTTGCAAAAAAGCACAGTCTTTCAAACTTCGCACAAATACTCAATAATAACTTCATGTCAAATTGTACGGGCGTTTTGAGTTGAAGGTCAAACATCACATGGCACAAAAAAAAAAAAAAAAACTCCTGCTGTGCGTCAGTCGGTTACGTCCTCTCTGAAACTGTTGAAGAGTTAAGTGTGATATGACCCGTTGACCTCCCCCTGTGATTGGAAAGACTGGCTGCGCATGTGGAGGTCGTAGGGGAAGCGCGCCTCCGGAGACACTCTGTACATGGAGTTGTGCGTCAAAGCCGTGCGTCCTGGCGCGCCGCAGTAACGCATCGCACCATAGTGCGAAGCGGCGGACGCGTGGCCCTTCCCGTAATCCGGCGGCTCGTCGTGTTTGAGAGAGAAAATCCCGTTAAAATTCAACGGGGGACTGAGTTGTGGGTCAAAGTGCGGGCTGCCCCCGCTCTCCGAGGACGCGTTTTCGTAGTAAGGCTCGTAACCGCTGGCGTAGCTATAGTGACGGAATGCTTTGCCGCTGTCCACGCCACTTCCGCTGGGGGTGTCCGAACTGGGGTACGAGTACATGGCGTTATACGGAGACCTGCCGCTGAACATGACCTCTCCGTTGTGGTCCGTGAGGAAGTTCCGGGCGTTCAGCTGCAAACAGCCGGCCACGAGGTTGGTGGTGGGTTGGGACAGTCCTTTACACAGAGTCTGAACGAAGGCGAGCAGGTCCGGCCTCTTCCCTGCGCTCAGTGTCTCGGACAGGGCCCAGATGTAGTTCTTGGCCAATCTCAGAGTCTCAATCTTGGACAGTTTCTGAGTTTTGGAGTAACACGGGACTACTTTACGCAGGCTCTCAAGCGCATCGTTGAGGCCGTGCATCCGGGAGCGCTCCCGGGCGTTGGCTTCATGTCTCCGCATCTTAGCCCGGTCCGTCTGCTCCTTCCCCAGCTTCTTCTTTCGCGGACCTCGCTTTTTTGGCAGATCGTCCTCGTCCTGGTCGATGTCGCGGTCGTCATCGTCGTGGTCCGAGGACGCGTCACAGTCCGCGTTCCTCATGTCCCTCATGTCCACTTTGTCCCGGTCCCGGTCACCGGGCTCCTCACGTGGGAAGTTGGCGCCAAAGCGGGGTTCACACATCATATGCGCTTCCTCGAATGGCAGTGTCAACATATTTCCTGCAACACGATACAAGCGGGAGAAGAGTGAGGCGCGCAGCCGCTCACGGGAAGGTTGTCTCTTAATTACCTCGTGCACGCGCTCCCCAGAGTAAGGCCAATGTCACAGCTACTTCATTGTCTCGTATCTTTAATCTAAAGTGTGAACCACTTTGTGGACAATGGGAATCTAATGTCCTGATGTCTCTAAATTAAAGGCCCGCTTATTAACAATCTAATTAGCTACAACCTGTAAATTACGCTTTCTTATTTGGGTCATGATTAAACTTGGGCAACAAACCAAAACAAACCCAAACCAAAAACCGGTACCAAGAGGCAGGATAGATAGATATTTTAAAGAAAAGGTAAACCCCTCTGAGGCAGCCTATGGGGTAAGGGACAAACACTAACCAAAACAATTGTAGGCATATGAATGCAGCCTAACATTTTGAGGTTTTGATATTGTCATGTAAACATCAAATTATGAAATTATAAATTATAACCTAAAATAAATCAAATAAAAGAGATGAAGAAAAAACAGCAACACTGAACTAAATCAAAGTAGTACCAACCTGTGGTCAGCGTGCACCTCGCATGTCTCCACTTCCCCTAAGCGCGCGGTGCTGTGCCTCTCGTGTCTGTCCAAAAACAGAAGAAAAAGGCTCGATCCTGCTCCCCTTTTTCTTCTCTCTCTCTCTCTCTCTCTCTCTCTCTCTCTCTCTCTCTCTCTCTCTCTCTCTCTCTCTCTCTCTCTCTCTCTCTCTCTCTCCTCTCTCCCTCTCTCTCTTTGAGGAATGACACTTATGCCAACAGCGGGTACCGTGCCATCTGCCGCTGACGTCTCGTGGCAGCCTCAGACCACGTGTTCTGCGTCCCACGGGAGCTCCACGGCGCCGTACAGCCGTCATCTGGCAGCTCCGGTAATGGGCACCGCGAGGCCCGGCGTTTACAGTCAAAAACACGGAGAAGAGAGGGATAACAACTCGTATCCACAGCCTCCAAGCCGTTACAACGTCTGTGCGTGCGTCTGTCCGCGCGGGAGATGGATGCTGCGCACTGTAGGAAGAAGCGGCTTTCAACAGGTGAGAGGGGCACGAGCCTGAGCTGCAGGAGGCCAACCTCCAGCGCAGACAACTTCTGCAATAAGTAACAACCACATTGAGCAAAAAAAAAAAAAAAAGGAAAAAAAAAAAGCACTTTGGGAAGTTTAGTAAGAAAGAAGACGACCAAACACAAGACGCACTTCCAAATAAGATTAAAGAACATCCTAAAATGCATCCATTGTAACTCACAGGCTATGAAGGCCTATACAGTCTTTCAATTTCAATTTTAAATTCCTCTTTTAAATGGAAATGCCATGATGCTGCTGATGAAGAAGCTTTATCGATATAAAGCTCCAACATTATTTGGATGAGTTGGCTTATGCAACACAACTCTGGAAAAAGAAAATCAATCCACAACTTTCTGGCACTTTGAGGATTGTAATTCACCTCCTTACCACTGGTGTCGCTGGTAGGGTCCAACATGTGATGCTTCAATTAATAAACATGAGTGAATAATTTAGGCTAATGTCTTCCCACTTAGCATTAGGCCTGTGTAACATGGCCCATGATCAGCTCAGCATTGCAAGTATAAACAGTGGAAACACATAAAGAAGTAAGATAGTTATAACGAAGTGGCGAGTGAGCTGTCAATCAAAGCTAGCAGTTAGCCACCTATGACGACTCCAGCTGCCTGATCTGTCACTCACTGAGGCCACGCCCAGTGAGCCGAACAAACTCACTTTTTAATACACCCCTTGGGCTTTGGCTGAGCTCTGGAGCCAGCCTCTCGTGGCCATCCAAGGAACTGCAGGTATTGACATGGTAATTAGTCATTTCATTGTTTCCTGCAATGACCAAGGTACTTTCTCATGAAATGAACAATAACAACAAACTTACAACTGCTTTACTCAATGGTAAAGTCCAATCAATGGAGACGGCTGGATGTTTCGGACTTAAAAGAAGACGTTTCACGACTCTTCAGTCACCTCCTCAGGGCGGTGTCTATACCTGAATGGATGTTTTGTGGTTTCTGTTGTTTGGTGACTGATTTTTAACATCTGTGCACTGTCATGTGTCTCTGCCCACGGATACACCTTGTAGACCATCAGTCACCGACGCAGCCCTGTGGAAGTGGTTTGGTTACTCAGGAAACGTCAGCCTCATGTGCAATAACTTCTATGAAAAACCACGTGCAATAACCTCTGTATCAGCGTCACTTTATCAACCACCTGCACTATGACTGTAAACACACACTGCCTATGTTTTATATAAGGTACAGATATACACAGGTACACATATGCATTTTTTTCTCAGTGTCTGACATGAAACCAGAATTAATAATTCCTTTTAATGGTCAGTTAAATTTTTCAAAAATATTAATATTTGTTAAATGCTACAAAGGCAGAAGTTTACATACACTAAAATGACTATACCTTTAAATGATGGCGGGTTCTGTGTCCCAGAGATGAATGTGCTGTGGTCTGAAATGTGAATATCAACCCAAGAACAAATGCAAAAGACCTGGTGAAGTGGTGGTGGTGGTGGTGGTGGTGGGGGGGGGGGGGGGGGGGGGGGGGCATCATCACCTAACACTATCCCAACTTTGAAAAACGGGGGTGGCAGCATCATGCTGTGGGGCTGCTTGGCTGTGGGAGGGACTGTTGCACTTCACAACATGACATCATAAAGAAAGAACACTATGCTAAGAAACATCTCTTGGAGCAACATCTCAAGACATCAGCCAGGAGGTTTAAAGCTTGGGCGGAGATCGGTCTCTGCCAAACTGGTTACAAAGTGATTTAAGGAAAACAAAGTCAATGTTTTGAAGCGGTCATCACCAAGTCCTGATCTCAGTCCAGTTAAAAATGTATGGGCAGACCTGAAAAGGCAATATGGCTCAGTTACACTAGTTCTGTATGGAGGAATGGACTAAAATTCCTCCCAAATACTGTGAGAAGCTTGTAAAAAAAAAAAAAAAAGTAATATAAAACCATGTACACAATTCTATCTCTCATTCCTCTGGCATTTAGCAAACAGAAGTAATTAAGACAATTCTAATTGACCTAAAAAAGTAAAAGTTAATTCTGGTTTAACGTCAGACAGTGAGAAAAAAATGCATATTTGTCTTTTTATCTAGTGTATGTAAACAACTGGTTCCCACTGTACCTCTAGTTACTTGATTGCACATTTCCTGTCTATTTTTGAGAGATGCTGAAACAAGTGAATTTCTCCATTGTGAGATCAAAAAAGTCTTTACTATTCTATATCTTTCTTCCATTTTATCTTACCCTTTTCCATCTGCTTCAAATGATCCGACTAATCGTAAAGTGATTGAAGAATGATCCAAAATCTCAAAGTTGCCAGTTTAACATCCACAACAGATATGCCCTTGAGCAGGACACCTAACATTGCACCCTTACTTTATGACATGACAATGACAAAAGTGATTCCTAAACCCTACATTTCCACTTAGTACAAATACTGCATGCTTCACCACCAGTATCCACTCCTGTAGCACATTAACCAAGACTAACCCATCGTTGTTTCTTTTGTAGATGTCCATTTTTATGTGCGCTGCCCCTTTAACGCGCTATACCTTATTATACGGTATAAAATGGGTGAATAAATTCCGGCACACGTCTGGGATGCACAGGATGTTGTGAGCACACCAGAGGGGCCCGCCGTAGTGCAGGTACCTCAGGACTGTACGCATTAAGTACACCCAGCGGAGGGGCCCAGTGGCACGCTGCCAGATCCGCGTCGGGCCACAGCTGGCACTTGATACGGCTATATGCTCCCCTCACTTAGGTGGAACGCACACACAAGCGCTCCAATAAACGTATGCCGGGGAATGACCTTGTAGGAAGGATAATCAATTAAAGCGACTTATCAATCTGAGTATTGGACGTTACAAGACATCGATCAGCGCAACGGCCCGGTGGCACACGGGGACACGTTTTGATTATGGCCTTGACAAGACCGTAAGATACTGAATGTACCTGTTCAAACAGTGCTGACAGGCCCTGTTTGAAATGTACAAGAGAAAGAGAGGACGTTTGAGTGAGGTGCAGGCATGTGCTTTAAAAATGTAGTGAACAAAATCCAGTGATGAAATCCACAAAATGCAGTTGGGAGCATCTCAGCAGTAGAAATCCTCGTACTGACCTCCTGTTTTTGTTTCTGCATTGATTTTAAGATTCTGTGATTTGGTTGTAAATGCCTTCATGGCCTCGCTCCACAGTACCTCCCTGTCCTGCTGCAGTCCTGCACTGATCGCGCTCTGAGGTCGACACTTTTTGCTTGTGGTTCCCAAAACAAATAGGAAGCTGCGAGGGGTCCGCTCTGTCTCTGTTGCTGGACCCCAACTGGAACAGCAGAGTCACTCAGGACAATGGCATTGATTAACTGTCTTCTTTTCTGGCTCCATTTATTGTACTGGACTTTATCTTTTATATTCTAGCTCTTGGCTGCACTTTGGTCAAACGTGTTGCATTTGGAGTCGGCTTGGAGAAGAAAAGAATCAAGCAAAGTAACAGAATCACTCAAACTGAGGCAAATAGAAGCAAAATAGTTCTCCAGGTATGTTTCTGTAGGAAAACATGGTACTAACGGTGGTGCAGTTGTTCCCAGCTCCCGCAATGCACAGTGGTGTTGTGTCCTTGTCACCTGGTTGCCTCCATACATTGGTGTAATGAATGCGAGTGTAAATGGGTGACTGGTTCCTTACTGTATAGTCCTTTGGGCCTGATAAAGGTAGAAAAGTGCTATATAAGTTGAGTCCATTTACCGTGGTTAAAAGCTCAAAATAGTTACTTTTCCATGAAATTATAGACTACGTACAGCTGATACTTCTCACATGCCATTAAAGGTGACGCTTACATTTCCTACAATGGCCTGAAGTTGGTGGCCTGGCTATCGCCAGACAAAATATCAAAAGTTATCAAAGTTATATTTAGTGTGGGGGCCATCAATTCATTTCTGGTTGGAGAGGTGTGGTTTACGATCGTCATAGCTGTTTTTTTGGGCGATACAAATGTCTATCATATGTGTAGCCATAGCCAATCGTATCATCGTATCTGATGACATACAGTATGACGTACCTGCTGTAAACTTTAGAGCTAAACTATTTAGAACACGGTCTAAAGCTTGATGAAAGGATGGAGTCACCGCTGTCATGTTGGATCTGTAAAAAAACTTTTTATTACATTTTAAAAAAAATCCGTAAACAAACTATGGTGAATATGTCGAATAGCGCGTCATCGTCTTGCCGTCCCTCTCGTTCTGTGATGGTTCCCAAATCCATGCGAAGATTTCGGCCATGGTCCCAGGCTGCAGCATGGGTATTCCCAGGCTATGAAGTTGCAGGACATAACTGAACATAAAGAATAAAGATAATACCTGTATATAAGTCTTTCATTTACAAGCTGGGTTGCTGCAAGGGCATGAAAAAGTAGGCTCTATAATCAAAGCTCGTTCACTTCACTGAACACATGCAGGTCAGGTAGTAGATGGAGGTAGACCGCCACATGGAACGAATGTGCAACACGTTGTCAACAATCAACAAACAATCTCCTCATTGGGTGTAAATGTGTCCATAGTGCCTAAGACCATACGAGTAAAGGGTCAAGGTCATCACCGAGACTAGAGAGAGTACAAGAAGATAACAAGAGCAGTTGAAACATATGATTGTGTCTTTCAGCCCTGTGACATGTTGGCTATATCATTATGACGGGCCCTGCACTGACAGTGACACGTTCGCACCACAGTGAGTGCACTTAACCTCAATGGGGGGGGGGGGGGGGGGGGGGGGGGGGGAGATAAGAGCGCGTATTTCCGCACAAGGACAAAGCTTTTGTTTTTGTGCCTTTTAATCTCCCAAAACACATCAAAACACGTTCGGTTTCCATCGTCGCCTCCCCCCTATCCCCCCCCCCCCCCCCCTCCCCCCCCCCCTCCTCCAAAACGCCTCAGCTGGTCCTCGCCCCGTTTTCGGTCCAGCACGCACACACCAAACAGCGGCATCTGATGACTCAAACTCCCCATCTCAGACTAATCAGTTGACTGC